>NC_058130.1:200008487-200155095 GCF_016433145.1 Gracilinanus agilis
GATGTGTATAAGAGACAGGAGAGAGAGAGAGAGAGAGAGAGAGAGAGAGAGAGAGAGAGAGTGAGTATCTGTTTGTGGTCATTGTTACTTTTTATTTTTTAATCTGTGATTTTCTTGGTATAGGGAATTCCTGGTATGGAATCTCCTTTCACAGTAACAGAAGAGCACCTCTTCTATAACAGCACATTAGAGGTTTGCCAAAGGGCATTGAGAGATTAAGTGATTTGTCTTTATTAGTCATAGAACAAATATATATCACAAGCAATACCTGAATCCAGATCTTACTGAAAGAAAATACGTTATAGAGTCCAGGGACATTGAGGGAAAGGAGAAGGGAGACCCAGATAATCGGTTCATTTTTGGAGCCTTTAATGCCAGAAACCATGCATGGTTACATCTTTAATGTTGTCAAATGAAAGGATTAATGCTCATTGCTATGGAAGGGTGTGGCAGACAGATGGTCCCATCTACAATACACACATTGTGTTGGAGTTGTAGCCTCAGTTGCTGTTTGCAAACTGCCTTTTGAAGCACTCTGAGATTTTGCCTCTCACAGTCTTTCTTAGTGCTTTTGCACAGAAAAAGCCACACATTTTCTGTTAACTGTATTTCACAGTGGCCTGCCTGCCTGCCCCATTTCCCCCAGATCTGTCCAGAAAGATGGCGCACAGTGTCATGATTGCAATGATGGCTTGTTTACTGTGGGGTGTAAAAGAGTTCTACCAGAAGCGTGCTTGGGCTGATGCACATTGGCAGTGAAATAGAGGACATTTCATTGGTAGGATGCTGCAATAGAATTTCTCTTCTCTGCTGAGCAGAAGAAGGCAATCAGCTGTGGATGAAATCATCTTGCTTTCCAAGACATCATGTTTTTTTTTCTTTCGTTCTTAATGGTGCTGATTAATCTTATCTCTGCTGAGCTACAGCTTGGTTTCAGGCATTTAGGTTAAAAGCAACCTCAGTTTATGGGAGTCCACTGAATGAATATAAAATAGTAAAGCTATTGATAGATATTTTCATATGTGACTCTTGTTTATAAGCAATCGCTTTTAAATATTTTCTAAGAAGAAACCCAAGATTTGAGTGCTTTTTTCCCCTTTTCTTTTTAGGGTTATGGAAATTATTCCATTTGAGTTTAGAATTAGGATCAACTTATTCAGAGACAGACAGATATCACCTCTCCTTTAAAGTACAAGAAATATAAATCAGACTATTTCAGGTATAAATGCAGAGGTAATACAGTACTGGTAAAAATTTAACAACCAGCTCTCTGTACAGATGATACATTTTAAAGTTTAATGTGAATTATTTTTTAAGTTTTCTTAAGTCTAGACATTTAGTGAAACAATGACTTGAAGTAGTTGCCAATCTCTGAAGTATAAATGCTCACACAGAGAATTTAAGTGAACTTTCTCCAGGATATACAAGTTGATTCTAGCCCCAATCTTAATGCTGTTGTTCGGTCATGTCTGACTCTTCAAGACCCCGTTTAGGGTTTTCTTGACAAAGTTACTGGAATGGTTTGCCATTTCCTTCTCCAGTTTATTTTACAGATGAGGAAACTGAGGCAAACAGGGTTCAGTTCCCGAAGTCACACAGTTAGTAAGTGCGGAAGGCTAGATTTCAGCTTATGAAGATGAGTCTTCCGATTCCAGACCCAGCACTCTCTCCACTTCACTTCCTAACTGTTCTCTTGAGTAGTTGCCATGAAAAATCACAGATCTGGAGTAGAAAGAGATACTACGGGCCATCCAGTTCGTTTTATAGATGAGAAAACAGAGCCAAGGAGACTCAGTATGTTGTGAGGTCGTGTCGGCTTTCTGTTGTTGTGGTGGTGGTTCTTTTTAAACCAGTGTTTTTCTTCTAATCCATGTTTATCAACTTGGTGCTAGCAAAGGATTTTTAACATTGCCCATGACGGGGAGGATCTGAATTTTTCTTCCCTTTAGTACTCTCTGGCATATTTAGATTCTAGTTGTAGGCTAGTACAGTGTAATGGACAGATCCCTGGAATTGGAGGCAGATCTGTTTCTAGATCCTGGCACTTCTGCTTACTACCTATGCAGCATGACTATCAGAGGAGCACAGCTCGGAAGGACCTCAGAGGCCGCCCAGTTCAACCCCTTTCAATTTAGCAAACTGGGAAGATCATTGGCTCAGGAGTCAGAGGACCTGATTTCAAATCCTTTTCTGATGTACAAACTGTATGGTTTTGGACAAGTCCTTTATCCCCCACATCCCTCCGTTTATTATATCCTGGACAGTCTTAATGTTTGTCTTGTCCCTTGACTTTAAAATGACTCTGGAAGAAAGAGTGAGGCTGATAGCTTTGTGCAACTCTGTCTCACTTAAATCCCATTCAATGAAGACAGACCCCTGCGATGTTATTGGTTCTCTTCAAAACCAAGGATAAGGGGCAGCTAGGTGGCTCAGTGGACAACTAAGCCTGGAGATGGGAGATTCTGGGTTCAAATCTGGCCTCAGAGTCTTTCCAGTTTTATGACTCTGGATGAGTCACTTAATCCCCATTGCCTAGCCCTTACTGCTCTTCTGCCTTGGAAGCAACACAGTATAAATTCTAAGAAGGAACCTAAAAGTTTAAAAATAATAACCAACTCCCCCCTCAATTTCCTAATCTGAAAATGGAAGGAATTTTACTATATAGCTTCAGAAGTTATTTCCAACTTAGAATCCCCCATCCTAAATCACCCAGCCTTTCTGTGTCTCAGTTTTTTTTTTTTTACAATTGTGTTAAACGAAGGGATTTTTGTCATTCATTCATTTCAGTTGTATCAGACTCTTTGTGACCCTACTTAGGGTTTTCTTGACAAAGGTACCAGAGTGGTTTGCCATTTCCTTCTCCAGTTCATTTTACAGATGAGGAAAGTGAGGCAAACAAAGTTAAATGACTTGTCAAAGTTCACACAACACATAAGTGCCTGAGGTCTGATTTGAATTCAGGTCTTCCTGACTCCAGACCCAGTGCTCTATCTGCTGAGCCACCTCCCCAACTGGGAATTTGACTAAAGGATCTCAAACCAATACACTGGCCTACTTGATGTTCCTCAAACATCCTTGTCTCTTGAACTGACTGTCCTGTATGACTGGAACGCTCTGCTCTATTACTTGCTCTATTACTCTCTATTACTCTATTACTTTCATCTCTTCCTCCTTGTGGCTTCAAAACTCAACTAAAATCCCATATACTGAAGATTTCCCCCTTCCTCTCTCTAGCTCCAAGTGCCTTCACCTCTAACGTTACCTCCCATTTCCTCTCTTAATGAGTTGGGTGCACCTAATTATTTCCATGGTGACTCTCCCATGTAATGGCAAGTTCTATGATGTATATTCTTAGAGAACAGAGATTCTTTTTGCATTTGTTTATATCACTGGGTGTTTGAACAGTATCTGACACATAGTAAGTACTTAATGGCCGAGTGACTGACTCAAATGCTTTTACCAACTCTAAATTTGTGATCCTGTGTGAACTGGGGAGTGGTCCCTTAAGAGCCAGTAGAATGGGCACAAGCACTTTGAAAAATTTCTAATGATAGAGTAAACTACCCCCCAAAATTTTATAAAAATAACCTCTTTCATCTAATAGCTTCTATTTACATTGACTCTTTGATGTGAACAAAAGACCTTTCATTTGCAAAAGTTATAAAAATCCCTTTCTCATGGGTTGTGCTAGTTCCTGAATGGTGGCATGTCATGTCAGACTTGAATAATTGATATTGGAGAAATAGCCTTCTTAGAGGAGACCATAAAGCCCTGGCCTCACATTTAGCTGTTCTCCTACTTACATCAGCCTGCCAAGTAAAGCTGACTGAATTGTTCTTGGTTTAAAATAGAAAATGCCTCCTTGCAAATGAAACAATCTCCTGGCATTTCATACCACGACTTCTATTTCTGATAAATGAATTATTGATGGCTGGGTTAGATCATCCCTTCCCTAGGATGCATCTGATTGAAAGTCTTTGCTTCTTAAAAGTCAAAGCAACATAATTGAATAAGGTATGATACCATATAGTGATCTGTTATCTAATTACCTTGAAAAATAATGCAGCCCACAAATTAAAGACTAATTTTTCCCCATGGAGTGGATTTTTCATCTCATCTTTTACTTCCGTTTCTGATTTCAATGCAGGGATACTGGTATTTTGGTCTCCTTTCAAGTGATTTAATTTTTGGTTGTCAGACTCTAACCATCTAGAAACCAGAGTCTGGATAAGAGGACTTACGCTTCTGGGTGGCCTTCTCATTCTCTCTCTACAGTCAGCTACAAAAAGCTCTATGGAGAAAGTATTCTGAGGCAAAGCAATTGAATATAGTAAGTGTTTTCTGTCCCATTTGTCATTTCAAAGGAGCTATTTTAACAATGTTAGAGAGCCAGACCACGCTTAGAACCATCATCCAAATAGGTAGAACTTCATTCCTTGATGCCAAGGAATTTAACCAAATGGGTTTGGATAAATTCAGCCTACAGTAAAATGGTCTCGCTCTGTCAAAGAAAATTCATGCTTCACCTTAGATTAGGTTTCAGAAATCAGTTGTCTACGTTTGCCTGTAATGTTTTTTATAACCTCAACATTTGTGAACACAGATGGCTTTGTGGGTACCAAATAGGCAATCTTGAAACATAATCTGTCTCTCTTTGTGGGCAAACATGAGAGGCTGCATCACATAGGGTACAGTGTGTTAGCCTTGGAGTTAGGAAAAGTCATGTTCAAAACCTGCCCCTGACATTTACTGGCTGTGTGACCCTGAACCAATCATCTTTCCTCAGCCTCAGTTTCCTCATATTTTAAAATGGGGCTAATAATGCCTATACTATGAACTAGTAGTATTATTATGAGTCTCAAAAGTTATACTGTATATATAAAGCCTTTGGTGAATTTCAAAGTCTTATATAAATGCTACCTATTATTATTATTCATCCTAATAATAAACATGGAATTTATGTTCACAGAAGAAACAAATGGTCCATTTTGTAGATTCTTATACCTTAAAAAACTTGATTGGAAAAATGTTACACAGGTTTAAATTATAGGATACAGAAAATAGGTCTACTTTCAGTGCTCATGTCACAATCTCTTTAAAGAATTAGCATTATTCACGGGGATTTCTATTACAGTGTGTGGAATTCATTCTTCACTAATTCTGCCTTTTTATTGAGGACACAATTTGAAACCCAAGAGGTTGTTCTGTTTGTATCGAATCTAAATTTGGGAGCATTGTGACTGAATTCACTTCAAGAATTTACATGGGAATCCCTTTGCCTGATATCCAGTTCCAAAATGAAAGGAAGATGACAGACTAATCCAAGCGAAAGACACAAAATGTGAAAAGATTGTCTGGATGGACATGCATTCCACAAATGTAAACTATATCTTTGTAAGAATTTTCTTTGACCTACTATTTTTTCTAGGTTTCATCTATTTTTTCTTTTTGAAGTAAGATAATGTAATCTAGATCTTGATTTTTAAAAACTCAATTAATTAATTAATTAAGGATATTTTCCCATAGTTACATGATTCATGTTCTTTCCCTCCCCTCTTTTCTCCCCACCTAGGGAGCCAATGCTAGCTCTTGATTTTTAAGAGACTAATGATTCTATTGGTGAAATCTGGAGGTCTTTTTCTTTCTCTTCTTCCTTTTGTTCTGTTTGGGAGTCTATGAATTCTTTGTCCACAGGGGCTGTCAAGACAATATGGCTATTTATTTATGTAGCTATTATATCCTATGTTTATATAGGATGTTCAAGTTTACATCAACTTTATAATCAACAACTCCACAAGATAGGCATTTTTACCCTCATTTTACAGATAAAGAGACTGAGACTTAGATTATGTGACTTTTGCAGTTAGTGAGTGACAGAGGAAAGATTTGAATTCAGGTATCTCCAGATTTTGAAGGAGTAAAAGCCTTTCCTTCATTGTTTCAAGACTGGATAGTGGATGTAGGAACCATTTAATTGATTTGTCCAAAAGACTCTCAAAAGATACTTAATAACACCTGACATTTGAAGGCTAAGGAATTGTAATTCCTTTATTAAGCTTCCCAGAGACTTATTGGAAGAACATCTGTAGACAAAAAAATCCCAACTTGCCCATCAGCAAATTGTATGCCTCTTTTATTTTTTTAAACCCTTACCCTTAGTATTAGAATCAATACTCTATATTGGTTCCAAGACAGAAGAGCAGTGAGGGCTAGCCAATGGAAGTTAAGTGACTTGCCCAGGGTCACACAGCCAGGAAGTGTCTGAGACTAGATTGGAACCCAGGGCCTCCCATCTCTAGGTTTGGCTCTCAATCCACTGAGCTACCCAGCTGCCCCCAAGCCTCTTTTATTTTTTCAGAGGTAGCATAGCATAGCATATAGAAAGACTTGGAGTCAGGAAGACCTGAGTTCAAGTCTAGATTCAAATACTCCCTAATAATGTGTCCCTGGTCAAGTCACCTAATTTGAGTCTACATCAGTTTCCTTATCTATAAAATAGAATAATAGTAACATTTGCCCCCTACCCCAGGTTGATAGGAGGTTAAAATGAGATAACAGTTGTTAAGTGCTTTGCAAACCTTAAAGCTCTCTATAAATGCTCCATATAACAGCCTCTTAGTGCTCTGAGGCACATCATCAAAACTTTAAGTTACGGAGGAGTTTCTGATCTTCCCTGAAAGAGAGATTTTCCTCACTGTGATTTCTATCCATTAATGAAACCACAGGTCCATACTAGATAAAAGATGTCCTCATGATTTCTAAGCACTTACAGGCAAAATATCATTTTAATGATTTTCAGAATTACCATGTTGTAGCAAGAGGATTCCTTAAAATACCAAAATCTGTTGCTTCGGTATACTGCAGGACTCTACTGTGCAGTTTCTTTGTCCATTTACATGAAATAATTGGTAGTTATACAATGTATTTGCAGACTGTCACAAATGTGAGAGGGAAAGATTCCTGCCAAGTCTGATGCCCTGAAGAAAAGGATGGCTTCTTCCTTCCCAAACAGTTATGGCTCACAGGGAGCCAGGAAAGGCTGCGAACTAGGCTAGGAGTCAAGATTTGAATCCTGTGCTCAGCCTGCTCACTGACTGTCTGTAGGAGAGGGACAAGGAGCTGAAACCTGTTTGACCCAGAGAGGTTGGAGAAAAGGAAGTTCCCCAATGAGGAATGTTGCAGAGAGGATTTGTACCAACCTCTCAAAATTCTCAGGACCCCACTCACAAAATTCCTAGAGGATGACCATGAGGATGTTTGTTGTCAAACAGTGATTATTTTGCCCCAATGATGATTTATCTACTAATGTGTTCTGTAGTTGTGATCTAAGTTATAATAATAGCCCTCTTAGGGGGCAGCAAGGTGGTTCAGTGGAGAGTCAGGGCCAGAGATGGAAGGTCCCTGGTTCAAATCTGGCCTCAGACACTTCCTAGCTGTGTGACCCTGGGCAAGTCACTTAACCCCCATTGCCTAGCCCTTACCACTCTTCTGTCTTGGAAGGTTCCAAGACAGAAGGTAAGTGTATTAAAATAACAATAATAGCCCTCTTATAGGTAGTGACTTGAGATTCACAAAGCACTCTACATCCTTTTTCTCATTTACATCTCACTAGAACCCTGTGAGATAAGTTATCATTATTATCCCCATTTTACCAAAGAGAAAACTGAGGCTCAGGGAGATTGAAGGATGAACCCGGAATCACGCATCACCAACATTCAAGATGACATTCCAATCTAGGTCTCACTGATTGCAAGTCCAATATTCTAAACCAGGGGTGCCTTTCTCTTTCCCTCTCTCACTGGGAGTAACCACAATGAGAAGAAAACAGGTCCTTTAAGGTAATGAGGTTTCTGACTCTTTGTTAGGTCACTGTGAAGTATCTTCACCATTAAGTTTGTTGCTGCAGACAAGAGTTGAAATTCTAAATAATGTATGGTAGCCCCATAAGCAAAGCATTATTAATACATGCTGACAGTCAGAATGTGAACAAATTGATTATGTTGTAATAATAATTTAAATATCCTGCGTTTGTATAACATTTTAAGGTTTACAAAGCACTTGACAAATGTTATCTCATTTTATGCTCACAACAACTCTGGGAGGTAGGGGCCATTATTCGCCTCATCTTACAGATGAGGAAAGTGAGTTGGATACAGATTAAATGAACTGTGTAGGGTTATGTCTGAGGTTGGATTTGGACTCAAGTCTTCCTAACTCTTGGTCCAATATTCTATCCATGGCACCACCTAGAAGTATTATGGCAAACTGGCCATGATGATAATAATTGCTTAAGTGGATTTCTCTTTCTCCAGCTTTCTTCTTGATTGGTCTTCAGTTCCCTCTATACTAAAGGAAGTTATTGGTGGGATGCCATCAACCTTGGAGAAAAACAGAAACCCTTTGCAACAAGTATGATACAATCATTTTAAAATTTCATCTGTGCATACTGGGGAGAAATTGTCAGTTCCCGAGTTGTTCAGAGGTCTTTTTTGAAACAGAGATCGAGTACTTCTAAGCATTTACTGTGGTCTCTGCTCCATCACTTCATTGCAGGCTACCACTTAAGCAAATGAAGTAATTTAATTGTTGCTACTAGACTTTTTCCCAGAATTGTAAGGTTGACTCCTTGCTCTTTTGGAATAATTCCAACAACCTGAATGCCATGGAAAATAATGTACGAACTGGAAGAAAGATTCCCCTGCCAGAGCCAAATATTAAATTTAGCCTAAGGTGAGAATAGGAGAATAATAGAATCCTTTCCTTTCTTCACTCAGGGAAGTTATCTTCCCTAAGGTATAAACTTCCCTCCAGGAGATGTCATTGACTTTTGAGGAAAATAGAAACCTTCTTTAATGGGTAACATTACAAGAATTAAAATGTTGAGCTGTATGTATTGAGAAGGAATTATAGGTTCCCAAGTTGTCCAGTAGTCTTCTCTGGAATAGAGATTTAGTAGCTTTAGACATATACTGTGGTCTCCGCTCTATCACTTCATCAGTTTCAGAAAAATGATACCCTTTGCTCTAGCCATTAGCTTGCTATGACCTTTTAAATACCCATGAACCCTCATCACAAATCTCTGTATAGTGGAAAAAACATTTGAGTGGTAGCAGTGTGGAGGTGGAATGATCCTCAGAAATCATCAAGTTCAGTTGCCTAAGTTTAGAGGAGAAGAAATTGAAGCGCAGTGAAGGGAAAAATCTTGCCCAAGTTTTTCCAGTTAGGTCATAGCAGAGCTAGAATTAAAAAGCAGGCTGACTCCTGACTCCTCTTCCAATGCTCTTTCCACAAGAACACCTTGCTTACATTGCAAATAAATAGAACCTGATATGGATTAATTGACTGTTTCAGAAACTCCATGTCAGTTCTTAGGGTTGATATCCTTTGCCCCAAGACCTTCCCCATCTGTGATTTCCCAGAATACTCTTATTTTTATTTCACTAACTAATCCCTTCTGTCAATGGCCTAATTTCTGTATTTTCCAACTTACTCCACCCTCTTTAGTCTTCTACCTTCTTGACAAGTTCTAGTCGTAGATGCTGAAGGATAAATACACAGAGTGGGGAAACTACTCCTGCCTCTGTCATTTGTTCCAGTCCAAACTGTTTATCTTGTGGTTAGGCACTTATATCGGTTTTTCAGTACCAATTTATACTGGTGACATTTGGAATTTCCAACTGTGGAGCTCATTTCATTGAGGGTCAGAATTTCTCATGGTTTTTCTTCTTAATAAACAAAGGCTACTTTAAAAATTTTATATTGGCAAATTCAAATTTACAAACATACATTAATAAACACTGGAAACTTGATTAATGGGATCCTAAAGTAGGAAAAGGGAAGTTGTGGCAAAATAGCCAGAGGCAATCTGTCTGAAATAAGTCATCAATGAATCTCTGGAAAGCTTTAGACTAATCCCTCTTAATCACAGACTATAGTACCTTGCTTTTCCCAAATCATTCACACACACACACACACACACACACACACACACACACACACACACACACACATACTTAGTTGTTTCAGTCATGTTTAATTCTTCATGGCTCCATTTAAAGTTTTCTTGGAAAATATATTGGAGTAATTTGCCATTTCCTTCTCCAGCTCATTTTACAGCTGAGAAAACTGAGGCAAACAGTTATGTGATGGATAGGGGTACAGCTGGGTAGGTGGAGAGATATGTGAATAGATGCATGTATGTGAATAGATGACAACTAGCTAAGGCAAACTATTGTAAAACAAAAGATGTTTATCCTTTACTGATATTTTAAAAATCTTTAGTTTTTCTTTGTTTCAATAGTATTTAACATCTTGGACTCAGTTCTCCATTGGCCAAGGCAGTCATTTGAAGAGTATTTAACAAATACCTACTATGTGCCAAGCACTGTGTGGATGGCTTGGAAAAATGTTGCCATAGTAAGTGAGGTTCTCTAGTTCAAGACTAATAAGAGGATTTGGTCCAAAGCTTCCCTGGGAATTCCTGTAGCCTTATTACTTCAGACAGATTGCCTCTGGCCATTTCTATTACAATTTCCCTGTTTCCCACTTTATACTTCCATTGATCAAGTTTCCAGTGATTATTAATGCATGTTTGTGGATTGGATTTGCTGATTCAAATGAATTTTCCAATATGAAATTCTCAAAGTAGCCTTTGTTAGCTCAAGGTTGTGAGTTAACTGCTTAAAAAGAAACTTGAAGCTTTTCTTCACTATTTAGGAATGGCACTGATAGTATCATTCCAACATTCCAAGGTGGTAGGAAAGGGGGGGAAAAATCTTTCAGAGGTTCATCAGTAGGTGCCTTCATGCATGCTTGACTCTGGAAATCTTTGATACTCTAGTGTAAAACTGAGGAATTATTCTATTAGGCCATTACACAGGATCTGAATGTTCCTTCTTTCATATTTTATATTTCTACATGAGATTTTTTTGGTTGATCAATTCATCCTACCTCCCCTTCATCTCATTTCCTCATTCTATTTTTTATTAGAAGAGTTGCTATCAGCATTCCCATTACAATGCTTATTTCAATTCCTGGGGTTAATGATCTAATGGTTAATTCAGCCTAACTGAAAGAAAGAGCAAATGACTTTGTCCCCTAGAATCATTCTCTTCTTGTCTTAGAGTGAGAATGCTATTTTTTTAGCCCAAATATGGGTAAGTGAAGAAATGTAAATGTAAGAGAGACATTATGGCATGGTGGAAAGTATAATGAGTTTGGGGTCAAAAATTCTGCCTCTGACACTTCCAACTAGGATAATCTTCTCTATATACTCTGTATATAGACCACAATATAGCTTAGTTACATTTTTGTTCCTGTATTTGAATGTAAGCTCACCAAGAGAAGGACTCTGCTTTTCTTTGTATCTGCCATGTTTAACACAATGCCCAACGTATGACTGACTGACCACGAATAAGCTGTATCAGCTTGGGCTACTCATTTACCTTTCCTGGGTCATTGTTTCTCATTCATAAAATAAAGCCAGGTAGACTTAGATGGACACTGAGACCCCTTCTAGCTCTATGTCAATGGCCCTATGATCTACAAATCAGACAGACTTGTGATACACAGATAAATAGATGATAGAAAAATAGAAGACAGAGAGATGATTAAAAAAACACTATGATAGATAGATAGACAGTTACAAATTTGTGCATGCATTCACACAAATATATATGTATGTTTGTGTATATGTGGTTTTAGCTCATAAATGATCATAGCTTCCATTTATGTTTTACCATATCATGGGTTTGTAGAAAATGTATTTTTCTAAACTTAGTTTTTAAATAAAGCATTAAATAGAATCTAGTTTGGGTTTTAAAGACTTGTTCTTTTACAAAAATGGATAATATGGAAATGGATTTGAGTGATAATTTATTGATGTATAACCTCCCCATAAAAAGTCATAGTTCATATAAATATTTGCTAATCCAGTTGCTTCATAATATAGATTGAACCTTTCATAATAATTATATTAGGTAAGGAATGTTAAATAATCAAAATTTATATGGGTGTTTGTTGTGTATAGCTTCTATTTGTTTAGATCTGGAAAGATATTGTAATCATAGCAATTTTTGGCTTGTTATGTAGGTTAGGATAGTATTTGGTCAAAAAAATTTCAATTTTGCATCTTCCGACTGTGAGTTCAGCAGGACCAACAGTTCTTACTTGAAAGATGAAGAAAAAAGAGGCCAGATGTTGATGGAAGTGGTTTTGTGGATTCCACAGTAGACCTGAGTCATTTCATATTGAACTATTAATTCCCCAAAGAAGACTTATCTTTTAACATGGTACCAGATGCCTTTCATTGCAAAAAAGTCATAAAATATTAAAACACATTCCCCTTGGTGTTTAGCTCAAGAAAAGGGTATTCATCAAGGTGATAAATACAAATTATTATGTGGCCATTTTAATAAATTTTTCATTAACATAACAACCATTTATTGAGAATCTATTATATGTATATTCTTGTAGATGTTACAAATTATAACACATAGTTAATACCCTTAAGGGCAGATCTTGAAACTTAAAATATCTAAGTATTGTTATTTATTGGTAGTTCTGTGTGTGTGTGTGTGTGTGTGTGTGTGTGTGTGTGTGTGTGTGTGTGTTTAAATCAAGAATTGGTGGAGGAAGATGAAAATGATTTGATGAATTAGACACCAAGTTTTCCATTCTTTTAAATGTTGAACTATTCCTTGGAAGAGGTATATGATTTCATATATCCAGACCAGTGATTTAATTTGTTTAAGGGAGGGGGGACTTCTAGTGTATAATCCCCTACTGATGTAGATTGGCGAATGGCCTATAATTTATTTTCTTATTCTCAGAGAATCTAAGGGGGATACTAAAAGGTCAAGTGACTGACCCATAGCGATAGTGCTAGTAAAGCCCAGAAGCAGGGCTTAAATCCAGGTGTTTAAGATTAAAAGGCCAGTCCTTTAGCCACTACACTGCATGGCTTCCTGTCAGAATATTAAAGTCTAGTGTTTATCATTCTACTGTCATGAAATATCACAGTCCCCAAAGGATGAAAATTCCAAACAAGGAATGAAAATTCAAGTCACAGTAACCTCAAATCATGAATCTAGAGCTGAAAGGAACCATAGAGATCATGTAGTCCAATCTGAGGCCCACGTGCAAGAATGACTCTTCTAAGGCAATAAAAATCCTGAGATCAGGGGCAAGAGTTGAAGACTTTTGATTCAAGTCAATCCAGATCCAAAGGACATTGGATGGTGGAATATATGTAGGCTAAAGAATATTCATAACTATAACTTTTGCATTAGAAATGATAAAAAAAATACATCAGGCACAGTCTAGCAAATAGGTAATTAGAAAAAGGTGACAGCCCAGTCACATTGTAAGAGCAAGAACAAAGGTTAACATAGACAGTTCAAATACTGTCTTGGTATTCATACAATATTAAAAGACTTAGAAGAAGACTTTCCATAGAGGATAGAATCAATCTATGAAAAATAATGGATAAGAATCTATGAAAAATCGGAGCAGCCAGATGGCTCAGTGGATTGAGAATCAGACCTAGAGGTGGGAGGTTCTGGATTCAAATCTGACCTCAGATACTTCCTAGCTATGTGACCTTGAGCAAATCACTTAACCCCTATCACCTAGCTTTTATTGGTCTTCTGACTTAGACCCAATGTACAGTATGGATTCTAAGACAGAAGGTAAGTTTAAAAAAAGTCTATGGAAAATCACAGAAAAGTGTCACACAGGATCAAAAAGCACAAGCCAGGAAAGGAAGGAAGGAAGGAAGGAAGGAAGGAAGGAAGGAATTAAGGAATTTATATATTAATCTGAATAAACACTAAAACTTAAAAAAATCTAGAAAATGTCCTCCCACTCTCAATTTGCATTTGATTGGATTGTTTCTAATACTTCTAATGTCCATCTGAGCCTCCTTTGCCTTCTGTATTTGATTACTCTAAGGGAATGTTGGTTGAAAAATAATATACCCAGGAGACATACCAGTTTTCTATCATGGAAGAAAAAGTGCATCTCTCAAGTATCTGTTTGCACTAACAGGAGCAGTGAAATGACAGTTGGAGAATCAAATCAATCAATATTCATTGAGTATATGCAGTGTTTAGGGCCCCAAAGGAGGCACAGTGGGAGCAACAATGAAGTGCTAACCATGATTTCTCAATCCCTGGAAGTTATAATTAAGTTGAAAGGTTACCATAAGGACGCTGGAAAATATATGGTGAATGTTGGACTTGGAGTCAGAAAGACTTAGATCAGATTCTGCTGTTAGACATTTATTGCTCTGTGACCCTCGGCAAGTCAATGAACCTCAAGGTTCCTCATCTATAAATTGAGGAGGTTGGACTCAGTAGTATCAAAGTTTTCTTCCAGTTCTAAATCAATATTCTGAGATAAAGTAGCAACTGTTAAGTGTTCAGTGTTCTAGGCAATACAGCCTGTAGGAGTTTATAAGAGGGAGAGATCCCTTCTGGCTGAGTTGATAAGGAAGAGGAGGTAAAGGAAAGACTTCTGTTGGGACTTTTAGCATTGGTAGGATGTGGAGAGAAAGCCAAGTTTCCAGGGAGTGCAAAATTTGTAAGAAAGTGTAGTGTTATAAAAGGAACGATGGATTTGGAGTCAGAAGACTTAGGTTCAAATCCCAACTCTATTCCTTATCATTTGTTTTCCCTTGGTCAAGGCATTTAACCTTTAGATAGACAGACAGATAGACAGACAAACAGACAGAGATCATATAATCTCACAAAGTAGGTCTTCAGTACATGTTGCTGACAAAAAGTCTGGTGAGCTATTCATACCAAATGCTAGGAAGGCTGTTTTTTATTATATACAATTTTATTGATATCTTTTGTTTATGCATGACCATTTTGCTCTTCTTCACCTCTAAAAGAGCTATCCCCTTATATTAAAGAATAAAGTTCAACGAAACTAAATAATATTTTATTTTACTCTTCAGTAAAATTTTATTTTTCCCAATTATATCTAAGAATAACTTTTAGCATTCGTTTTCTGTTTTCTAAATTTCTAAATTCTCTCCCATCCTCTCCCCTCTACTTTCCTCATTTAGAAGGAAAGCAATTTGATATAGGTTATGCATGTGCTATCACATAAAACAAATTTCCATATTCATTCAGAAGAAGATATATCTTTAAAAAATGAAGAAAATAAAGTGAAAAATGATATCCTTCTATCTCCATTTGGACTTCATCAGTTCTTTCTCTGAAGGTGAATAACACTTTTCCTCATAAGTCCTTAGGTGTTGTCTTGGTTCACTGTATTACCAATAATAGCTAAGCCATTCACAGTTGATCATCAGACAGTATTAGTTACTATGTTACAATATTCTCCTGGTTCTGCTCACTTCACTTTGCATCAGTTCGTATAACTCTTTCCAGGTTTTTCTGAAATCATCCTATCATTTCTTATAGCACAAATTACCATCACATATCACAACTTTTTCAGTCATTCTGCAATCAATGGACATTCCCTTAGTTTCCAAATCTTTGCCACCACAAAAAGAGCTGTGATAAATGTTTTTGTGTAAATATATCTTTTTCCCTTTTTTATCTCTGTAGAATATTGTAAAATTCCCCATTGATATTCATTAGGGAAATTAGTCTATGATTTTCTTTCTCTGTTTTTACTCTTCCCACTTTATACATTTGTTTTATAAAAGAAATTTGGTAGGACTGACTAATCAATAAATTGAAAAAATTCAGTGGTATTGACCTCTGATAGTCTCTCACAAAAACACTCCATCACTAAACTCTGGATATTTTCACTAGCTATCCCCCTATGCCTAGAATTTTTTTCCTACTTCATCTGTACCTCTTGCCTTCACTGGATTCCTTTAACTCTCAGCTAAAATCCCACTTTATACACAAAGCCTTTCCCAGTCTCCTTTAATACTTGTTCATTCCCTATTTATTATCTTCATTTATCCTATATGTAGTTTGTTGATATGTAGAAAAGACAAAACTTCCACTGAACCAAGCACTTCTTGCCTAACATCTCCTGCTGGGTTCAGCCTGTCCCCTGAGGGAAGGTGGGAAGGAGCCAAGCTAGGCGTTCTTCCATCTACCCCAAAGCATGACTTCCATCCGTGCCAGCACAAGGCAACTTCCACCTTCCGCTGCTTTTCCAGAAGCATTCAAAAGTAGTCAATAACAAGGTTCCTTTCTGATCCCCTATTTGAACAGTGTCTTGTATCTTCCTTCACAAAAGGAATAGGAAAATTCAGAAATTCAAAGTAACTAAGTGTTTTACATATTATTCACATAAAGTTGGCCTCTTTTATCAAGGATCAGTGGAAGATAGATATTTTCAATTAACAAGCATTCACTAATGTATGTAATTGGGTATATAATTAAATACCTGGCACCAGGCACTAGGAATACAAAGACAAATATAGAAAAGTCCTTTCCCTTAAGGAGATTACATTCTTCTGGTTCCATGCTTCTATCGATTCATGCTTCAACTAGGGTTTAGACTAGATGATTTCCAAACCCATTTAAATTCTGAGATCTGTGATTCTGAGAGTTTTATGTCTCAGGTTACAATGATAGTTTTGGATGGTCTTTTGTTTATCTTTGCTTTTCCTTCACTCACTAGAATATACAGTTACCTGTAGTCTTATTTATTTTCCATTTCTGTTTGACGTAAGTGCTAACAAATACTCTAAAAGCTCAAGAACCAAAAACATCCTTAGATAATGAGAAATGGTTTTGTTGGGGATATTTTCCATAGACCAAGTGAGAAATTATTCTTTTTCTTCTTGTGTACATACCCTATTTTGTTAACTACTAGCAGCATAACAAGATAATGATGTTTCTTGAGATGTTTGAGACAGGCATGCAGTGAAATGGCCCGTAATGCTTTCCCCTGAACTTCATCCTCTCAAAAGATTCAGTGATGACAGCTTCAAATGGATTAGACTGTAGCATTAGTGACATGAAGAGCTGGAGGGCTTTAAGCCAACTAGTCCCTTGAGTTTTTGTATCATAAAAGACTTGGCAGACTGGGGAGAATTAAAAGATGGTGCAGAAACTCATTTTCAAAGCATTTCTACAAATCAAAAGACTAGTATCGGTTTAGTCGGAAGTAATAGACCAAGTCTCAAGGCGAGGAAATGTTGCCTATTACCTGCAGCTGTGTTCATTAACATTGAACCATTTCTTACTCTAAAACATCTAAAAGGGAATTATGAATTAATTAACCTTTAGATTAGAGGCATTTTTCCAGGTGTTTTGTGCCAGCCTTCACCTGAAATAAAAAAGGCAAATCAGGCACTATAACATTGGTATGTAGATGGTTTTAGCTATGTAAAGTGAAGGTAGAAAAAAGGGGAATGGCCAATGGACAACTGGTTAGGGATTGAGAAACCTTTTAAAATATCTGACTGAAATCCTCAGATTTTACACATCTGGTGCCTAAAATATCATCCTATTTTAGAAAGAAAATTAAACTTTCCTGTGATTCACATAGAAAGATGTCATGGTAATCTTATTGTTTTATTATCAGCAACAACCACCTAGGTGCTTGGTATTAGTTGGACATCCAAGTCTCATGATTCTCAGCCAGTCCAGCTCTTTTCATTTCAACACTATGGGCATGGTTTCTCCTTGCCTGATCTCTTCAATAAGGCCACAAACCTCTCTAAGAGTTTTGTTTTGTTTATCTTTTCTATTGTCCTCCTGTTAGTCACAATAAAGACACCTATAAGGAGGTTCAAATAAGAAGGAAAGAGAAAAGTTAGTTACAGAAGTCTGATCTTCATGCAAATGTACAGATACTGAATTCTGAAGTAAATGGCAGACATTATCCTTTATTCCATAGCATGAACGACAAGTAGAAAGTCATAGATAAGTAGATGGTCTTTAAGTTACAAAAGACTATAGAAATGATTAGTCCAACCCCTTGACTTTTTTAATGAAGAAACAGGTTTAGTGAAAATCCAATACCATCCAGGAATAGTGATATAAGTTTAAGAAATACTTTCAAATTAATAAATTAACTAATAAATAAATTAATTGAAATGTTATCAAATAGTTGTTCATACATGGAGATCCTTATTTAATAACATATCTACAGTAATTAAGTAAGCATTTATTCATGCTTATTATGTGTCAGGCATTGTACTGAGTGTTGGAGATACAAAGAAAAGCAAAAATATGTTATTTCCTGCCCTTTACATTATAATGGTGGAAATAGCATGTAAATAAAAGGGGTACACAAAAGATAAATGCAGAGTACATGAGAAGGTTACCTTTGATCTCTTTCATATACATATTCTCTCTGAAGATCATAACCTATCCATTACTGTAAAGTCTGTATGACTCTTGTCTGTCATTCCATAAGTTCCTTGTGGTGAGTTAAACCAATGTTCTGAGTGTCTTCCTTGAATTTTCTTGACCTTAAAACACTGTCAATCATTCATCTCTCACTCTCATTGTGTTATCAATCCTTCCTTTCTGGTCCTACTTTTCTTTGGAGGGATCTTTTACTCCATTTTTCTTTAACTCTTTGTTCAGTCTTTATTGAAGTCTGCTCCAAATACTGTCATTTTATGACATTTTTTAAAAATAGTTTTTATGGAAGAAAAATGTGTTTTCAATTTTTTTAAGACAAGAGTACTCAAATTTTAGACGTTTGCAAAGAGATAGCAAAAAATCTTGATTAAGGCTATTATGCAGTAGCGTGCTGTTGAGAGATAAGCTGATACACTGTCCTTTGGGCTTGGAGTAATTAAAAAGAACTAGTTTCTTTTTGCAGGGGTTTGTGGGCAGAGGAGAGAGAGAGAAAAAAAAGTTAGCTACAAGACAAATGATTTATGTGAAGATATTTTTCTTTAGCAGCAAAGTCTAACAGCATGATCATTAATGTAGAGAGGATTAATAATTTATTAAAGAGGTGGACATGCTGGGTCTAATTTTATGAGCTTTTGTCTAAAGTATCTTCAGGACCATCAGGATTGACTGTATTCAGGGAAATGGTGACCAGAGATCTCATTACATTGGATAATAATGTTTGGCCACTAAATAAAGACCTGAAATACGCCATTAGTTGAATTGATGATAGTCTAAGGGTGGAGGGAATGACTTTTCCATGTTCACCCAAGGTGTTGGTAGTAGTTTGGTATCCAACTCTCATAAATCTCATCCATTCCATCTCTTTTTTCACTGCAAAATTAGGAGTAGACTATTATCTTGCCTCATATCTGAAATAAGGCTACATCGCTCCTTTAAGATTCTTTTTTTGTTTTATTGTTAATCACAACATGGAAACCTACAGGGGGGGTTTCAAATAAGAAGCAAAGAGAAAATTTAGTGAAAGACAACTGAGCTTCATTCAAATGTACAGAGAAATAAATAAATGTGTCTATGTTAATGCTGTTCCCTTCTCTACCTCCCGTAATATATTTAACTTGAATTTCCTCAGACCATGGAGTAACATGGAATGTTGGATCTTAATGGAATATTAGAGATCATCTAGGCATGGGGTCTTAAGAGAAGAGAGTCTATGACATGAGAGTAAGGAGGAAGTTCATTTCAAGCATGATGGAGGGCAAGTGCAAAAGCACAGACATAGAAGGAATAGAAAGAAGGATATTAGCTGCATTGCAATGCAGTTGGAGAAGTAATGTCCAGCAATAAGTGGGGCTAGTATAGGGCTTTAACAGCTAAATGGAAGAGATTGCATTTGAACTTAGTGTTTTGTTAGGGATTTTTTAACAACCAGCTCTGGGAAAAATGCATGGGACACACATTTAAGTTTAATGTGAATGATTATAATCACTTTCTCTCATAAATCTAGATAGTCCTCAGAACAACAGACCAAACCATGATTTGTGCTGTTGCTGATTTCTGAGGTATACATGCTCATAATGAAAATTTAACAATTATCTCTTGGAAATGTTATTCACTTCTACACCTTCAACTACTACATTTACACAGATAACTTCAAATTCTATTATTTCCAGCTGACCATTCTTTTGAATGATCTGCTTTTTCACTTGCTCCCAGGATATTTCCTGCTAATAGTACCTCAAAGACAATAATTAAAAACTCAACTTATTCCTTAAACCCATTTCTGTTTCTGATTTTTTTGGTGATATTTACCCCATTTCCCAAGTTTGTTATGTTGGACTTATTGTTATGACACTTCTCTCTCTATTTTCTTTCATATAACTTTCAGATCCTAGATTTGCCACTACCTGTGTGACCTTGAAGATGTCACTAAAATGCTTTTTTTTTTATCACCTATAAAATGAGGGAATTGTACAGTATGCTATATAAACTCCCTTCCAGCCCAAATCTATAATCCTCTAATCCTGTCAATTCCATCTTCACATCATCTCTCAAATCCTTCCCTTTCTCTTTATCTCTTTGACATCACCCTCACTCCTGGCCCTCATTACAACCCACCTGGGCTATCTAATTAACCTCTTCAAAGGTCTTTCCCACTCCACTCTTCCCTCTCCAAAATGCCTTTTCAGATCTCTAAGAGACAAATCTTTATTTATAGATCTGGTGAGACTCCTTGCTAAAAAATGTAAGTCTCCCCATTTTGTTTCCTCAATAAAGTATGAATTCCTTTGCCTAGTATTCAAAGTCTTAAAACTGAGCATTATTGTACTTATCGAGGCTTATTTCATGCCACTTTCCTTTAAGTATTTTGTGCTTCAAACAAACCTAGTTTAACGAAACATTCCCTGAATATTTCTGCCTCCAGACTTTTGCTTCATTTGCTCCTTATACTGGACTTTTCCTCTTTTTAACTATTGACTTGCCCATCCTTTAAAAACCAATTCATATGCCTCTTCCTCCTTGATACTATATCTTATCCTTTTCATTCTTTTTTTTTAATCCTTTCCCTTCTATCTTAGAATCAACAGTAAATATTGGTTCCAAGGCAGAAGAATGGTAAGGGCTAAGCAACTGGGGTTAAATGACTTGCCCAGAGTCACACAGGTAGGAAATGTCCACCTGGCTGCCCCCACTCTTTATTCTTAATAACTTTCTCCCTTGGAACTAGAATAGCACCCTTTTGGTGTCCACATTTCACTCAACTGTCAACTGTGGCTCTGAGTAGCTGTAGCATGTACAGCAGTCACACCCCAGTAAACCATCTTGGCAAATGAGATAATCCAGGTTGAATGTAACCAGTGGGCCACAAACCTATTGGTGAGTTAAGGAACTGTCTACTCCAAGCACGTAAAGTCTTCCCTTGGCAGAATGGATGGATGAGTACAATTTTTTCCAATGTCTATGTAGGTAGATAAAGTAGGCTCTGTGGAATGCTTAGAGCTTGGTCAGACATTGAAGATGCCAAGGACATCCATTACTTCCCAGGTCATCAACAGTCTTCCTCTCTTTTGTCTTGCCACTAGACTTGAATGACTTAGAAGAAAGAGTGAGGCTGTCAACTTTTTTCAACACTGCCTCACTTAAATTTAATTCATAAACAAGTCAAGACATTACCTCATAATTTTATTATTTCTTTTTAAAAACAAAGGACAAACAACAAGGTGTTCAAAGTACTTTTTTCACATTAACCCTGTAAGATAGGTAATAATAATGATGATGATGATAACGATGATAACTAACATTTATATAATTCTTTCTATATATTATTTCATTTGGTTTTCATAATAACCCTCTGCAGTTGCTATCTCTACTTTATAGAAAAGCTAATCAAAATTGAGAGAAGTTAAATGATTTGTCCATGGTCACACAGCCAATATTAAGGAGAGGATTTAAACTTAGGTGTTCTTGACTCTGAGTCCATCATTCCTGCCTACTATGCTTCCTAATTATAAGTAGGAAGCTTCATTCCCATTTTATAAAGGAGGAAACCAAAGCTCCAAAGTGACCTGGTCAGGATCAGAAAGCCCTTTTGTGTCAGGACTTGTTTCCAAAGTGGACTGTTCTTACAACAACAATGATGATGGTGATGGTGGTGGTGATCATTCTAAGGTTTGCAAAGTACTTTTCAAATATGCTATTATTTCATTTATTCCTCAAAACAGTAATTTTTGGGTTAATTTACATCTAAGGAAATTGAGTCTCAGAGAAATGAAGTCACATTATGAGGCTAACGTTGAATTTGGGTCTTTGTCACTCCAGGTCCAGATCCATTATACCATCTGGTTCCCTTTAAGCTCAGTCCCTTCACCATTTTTTCAACTGTACTCAAATATAGCTGTTGTTATTGTTAAGTTGCTTCAATCATGAGGAACTGAGACAAAAGGGTTAAATGTTCCCCCAGGGTCATAGAGCCAGTACAAATTTGAGGGTGGATTTGAATCCAGGTCTTCCTGATTCCAGACCTGGCACTCTTTCCACTAGCTGCTCTTAATAGCAGGTGGATGTTCAATCCTGGATGAGTCATTTGATCTGTCTGTCCCAAGGCAACTCTTCAATTATAAATTACAGAGCAGGTGCTGATCTGTATTTGTAAAGAAAATTATCTCACCAGGAGTTCCTAATGAAATCACCAGTAAGTTAAAAAAAAAAAAAAAACAACTTCTGAGTCACAAGAATGTGAGACTGAGTAGCTACATTTCTTTGATTTAAAATAAAAAAGTTTTATTGGTGTCTATTTTTTTTTTCAAAATCGTAGTCATTTCCGATCTGTCCTCCCCCACACGCTTTCTCAGAACCCTCCCTTGTAATAAAACCATTCAAGCAAAAACTGACCAAAAACACTAGGCTCATCTGCCTGCCTATGCCCCATTTAACATCAGGAATTCTTTCCTTAAAAAAGGGGGAAGCGGGAGGGGGAGGAAAGGGAATGTAACTAGGTGGCTCAGTGGCTAGAGAGCCAGACTTTGACCTGGGAGGTCCAGGGTTCAAATCTAACCTCAGATACTTCCTACCTGTAAGACCCTCAGCAAAAAATTTAACCCCACTTGCCTAGCTAGCCCTTGTCCCCTCTTCTATCTTGGACCCAATACTTAGTATGGATTCTAAGACAGAAGATAAAGTTTTGTTTTTTTTTTTTTGTTTTTTTTTAACCCTTGTACTTCAGTGTATTGTCTCATAGGTGGAAGATTGGTAAGGGTGGGCAATGGGGGTCAAGTGACTTGCCCAGGGTCACACAGCTGGTGTTTTTTTTTTTTAAAGACACCTATACTTCTAGGGGATTTGGCCCCTGGTTCTTCCATGGGGGGATGTGATGTCTTTATGGTCCTTTCAAGGTCTCTGACACTAAATACAAGTTTGCCAGGACTCATTAGCAGACTGTCATTTTTCATCGGCAGTCAGTTGAGCAACCAAAAAGAATTTTGTCGCTATTTCATGGGAAGTCTTTTGTGGATCTAAGACAGAAAGACAAGAGTTCTACAATCAGAGACCTAAAGGTAGCTATGGGGATGAATTGTGTTTATAAAAGAGAAGTATCCATGATCATATGCCTTCCATGAAAATGGATGGTCTCATTTACCGAAGTGACTGATTTTTGTAGAGTTTCTGCTCGTGGCAATTTCCAATACTTGAACACTTCAAAGTCCCCCCAAGACATAGAGTCTTCTCCCAGGCTCAGCACATTTCTTCCTTCAGACCCTGACCGTGAGACATGAGGGAAAGGGAAACATTATTACAAAAATGGAAAAGGGGTGCCGAGGTTTGCTTAGCTGCCCCAAGGTTTCCTGGCAGAAATCCATAAAACCTTATGTTTTATTTACTCGTTTTATTATATACTTTATTTATTGGATTTATATGGCCGCTTCCCTCCAAAGAGTGACAAAAGCCTCTCGTGGGATCTCAGGCGTGTCCTCCGAAACACAAACAAAAGCTTTGACAATGAGGAAACGGTGAATTGTTTATCAGCGCAAACATCTCCATGTGCTTATGGGATCACCAGCCTCGCTCCCCATCGCAAAGGCAAAAAAGGAAGTTATAAAATCACAATTATTTCAAAAACTTGATCTACCTTGTTTTCATCAGTTGGTGACTGGTTTCCATGGAAATAGAAATGGAATAAGCATTCTCCGCTTTAGCTTCTCAGCTGCCCAGTGCCAGCTGAGTGAGAGCTGCGAATACCATTTGGTTAATAGCGATGATCCAGAATTCTCCAGTTTTAAAGTGGCCAAGGTGGGAGGAGGGGAAGGGAATATCTGCCAACCCACTTTCTCCTTTTCCCCTTTAAATGGCATATAATTTTAGGATTAGAGAAACTCTAATCTGGCTTTGAAATGTAATGTGCATCCATGAAAATAGCTGAATCCCACACTTTGTCAATTGGTTCGATCTCTTTTCTTTCCATCAGGATGGTTGTGAAATAGTAGTGTCAATATGTTCAGGCCTATGTGGCTCACTGGAAAGAGGGGCAGCTAGGTGGCTTAGTGGGCCTGAAGGTCTTAGGTTCAAATCTAGCCTCAGATACTTCCTAGCTGTGTGACCCTGGACAAGTCACTTAACCCTAATTGCCTAGCCTTTACTGTTCTGCTTTGGAACTGATATTTAGTATTGATTCTAAGTGAGAAGGTAAGAGTTTAAAAAAAAAAAAAAAAAAAGGAGCACTGGGCCTAGAGTCAAAAGGACCCAAGTTCAAATACAGCTTCAGATTATTATATACTATGTGACCTTGGGCAAGTCATTTAACCTCTATTTGCCTCATATGCTGGGGATAATAATAGTACCTCTCTCTCAGGGTTATCATGAGGATCAAATGAGAATATTTGCAAAGTTCTTTGTGAATTTTAAAGTGCTATCTAAATCAGTGATGGGTAACCTTTTGAGCTTAGTATATCAAAATTTGCCAAAAAAGCATAACTCGGGTAGTGTGTCATTTCGAGAAAAAAAAATATAATTTTGGGATATTTATAGTTTAAATAACAAAATTGTATAATTGTAATATATAACTGTATTTAATAAACCAAAATAGGTAAATTAATATAGGTAGAATTTTCATCTATAGTGCACAGAGTGTCTACACTACACTACAGCAAATGTTTCCTCCTCGGCATGCGGCCCCAGACTTCTCTGTATACAGCCACATTCAGCTGCGTGTCATCGAAAATGGCTACACGTGTCATGTCATAGGTTTGCCATCACTGTTCTAAATGCTAATTAAATGACAATTATTATATATTATTATATTATGCATACTATAAGATTTATATATACCATTATTACATTTTAATTTTACATTTATAAAATTAAATTTATATTTATATAATTTAAATGTATATTTATATTATTATAATTATTCTATATTATATGTCCTTTACTTTTCTGCTAATCCATGGTGGTAGGAGATGAGGATAAGCAATGACATGGCCAAAAACCAAAAAGAAGAAAGGCTGAAAATTCATGACTTAGGCAATCCTATACTGAATAAGCAAGACTTATAATGAGACACACTAGAAAAATTTCCAATTCCACAAAGTAGGGCCATTTTGCCATTTAGATAGATATTTTCCCATTCATAACCCTTTCCTCTTGATTTAATAATCTGTTGGCATATATTATTTGCCTGGTGCTCTATCTAGAGATTTCTCAAGGTTAAATACTAATCTAATCATTTCTTTTTTTGCTGCTAGGAGGTTTCCCCCACCTCCAAATACTGCCTAATACTTTGTTGTCTTTAACAATTTAAGTCATAGATCATGTAGAAAATGAGGTGATCTGAGTGATGAACTGAAATGAGCCTTTGATAGAATCCATTTTGCAGATGAGAAAATTAAGGCCCAAAGAGGCTAAGTATTTTTACCCAGAGTCACACAGGTAGTAAGTGGCAAAGCTTGTCTGCTTCATTTGAAATTCCACTGTTCCTTTAGAGCAGTCATTCCCAAAGTGGGCGCCACTGCCCTCTGGTGGGTGCTACAGCAATCCAGGGAAGTGGTGATGGCTACAGGTACATTGTTCTTTCCTATTAATTGCTATTAAAATTTTTAAAAAATTAATTTCCAGGGGGCTAAGTAATATTTTTTCTGGAAAGGGGTGGTAGGCCAAAATAGTTTGGGAACCACTGCTTTAGAGCATTACTTAAGGAAGAAGGAAGGAAACGATAAGATTGTTCTAGTTCAGTTGTGTCTGACTCTTCACGGACCCCACTTAGGGTTTTCTTGGCAAAGATCCTAGAATGATCTGCCATTTCCTTCTCCAGCTCATTTGACAGATGAGAAACTGAGGCAAGCAAGGTTAAGTGACTTGCCTGGGTCACAAAACTAGCAAGTGTCCGAGGCTGGATTTGAACTCAGTTTTTTTTATCTCAGACCCTGAGCTCTATCCACTGCACCACCTGGCTGACCAGGAAGAGCTTTAATAGAGTTCAATATACCCATTTCTTTTTTTTACTTTTGTTTAAAGATCTTTTTTCCATACCAGTGTCTCACCTTTAATTAAATCTCACTGGGCAAAACAGCTTCTCTGGACCAAAGTTATGCATCTGGGACACTTGTGTATCTGGGCTATTATATAAGTGCTGTCTCACATGCAAGTGAAGTAAATAATTTATCAGTTGAGGAAATGAAATCCCCATTGCAGACCTATGAAACTGCATAAATACTTCAGTGAAGTGTTCCTACTGGTTAGCATGCGTGTCAGAGTTTGACATGTTTTCTCTTATCAAATTCTTCCCATGAGGGAAAAATCACCTTTACTAAATAATCAGCAATATTTTAAGTTAACAAGGTGTACCGAGCAAAGTCTTGAGAGAGAAGTGTTCAGGATGGGTAACAGCTTTGACACAGACTCTCCATTGGCTATGAAGGAGAGGATGCACAGAATCTATCACTGTGGTGGCAATTTAGTCTTTCTTTGTGCTCTTCTCTCCTCTCTTATTCCTCTCCCCCTTTCTTATCCCTGATCCCCTTGGCTCTCCCCAAATCTACCTGTCTCCTTCCTTGCCTCAGCAGAAAGTTTGACTGTTCTCGTTCTGTAACCTGGCGTGCAAAGATAAAGTTTGGGAGCATTGGTGGGGGGGAGGGGGGTCACAATGATGCTGGTGATGATACTTTCTCTGATTGTTTCTGAGACAAACTCAATCCACTATCACCTGGCTGTAGACCTCACAAATAGGATTTTATCTATGTATGTAGTACACTAGCCCGTTCCCTTTCTCACACACTCACACAAATGTTTTCCCTTTCAAAACAGCATTATTTTATAGGTAGAATCCCATTTTAATGAGTTCAATAGGACATAGAGAATAGTCTTAGACTGTTAGAGTTCAAAGACAAAACTATAGAGAATATCCAGATGAATCCTTCTTCATTTTAAAGATGATGAAACTCATGTCAAACATTAAATGAAATTACTTGTTCCTATACCACAGAATAAGGTGGTGATAGACAAAGCTGTACATAGGGTAGTGTGTAATTAGAATATTGTGCCCTAAAAGCTCCATCCCAAAATTCCTTTTTCTCATCCCAAAATTCCTTTTTCTTTTGCCCCCACATTGCGTCCTCACATTTTGTAAATTAGTTGTGTGTAACTCCTCTCTCTTGCTCTCTTCTCTCAAGACTGTGTCTGGGTTAGCTCCCTCATCACTCTAGCTTTTCATTTTCCTTTACTTCAAGTTATTATTAATAAATTTTATTTGTTATTATTATTATTATAAATCCTAGAGATATTGTATATTAATTTTCAAGCTTTGCTCCAGATCTCAATGATATTGGAAGGTTGTCTCCTCTTTGGCTACCATTCTACCAGTCTGTGGCATTTTGGGGTCATCAGGAAAGGTGGCCATGGGAAAGGCCAAGGAAGGGAAGGCAATGGTGGCAGAAGTCAGGGGAGAAGAATGAGAGGGTTTCCCTCTCTCTCTGATAAGTATTTCAGTCAGATGATCTCTCAAAGACCCATCTCCCTTTGAAATAGCTATCCTTTACTTTCCTTCTTTACCAATGTCTTTTAAGAGTTATTCCATAAGTTATTTCAGTAAGTAAGTTATACAGTAAGATACAGTTTAGTGTTGCTATGGATCTTCAAAACATGTAACCTAAGTACAAGCATGGACAAATTGGAAAAAGTGACCATTATAACAAAGGGCATAGTAATTTAATGACAAGTGGACAACCAGCAATGTTGTTTGTGAGTTTTATTTGGCCATTCCAAAACTTGATTAATCTCTTTTCTCTGAAGATTGTTTCAGTGTGTGATAAAAAAAAAAAAAAAAAAAGCTTAAAACCATGAAGGGAAGATGCAGCAAAAGGGAGGGCTGAGAGGAAAACATTGGTTACTACTCATCAACTCCACAAGAGAGGTGGGAGTAGGGGAGAGGCAGAGATGAGCCAAACCCAATCCAATGACTGATTCCCACCAAGCAAAAACACACACACACACACACACACACACACACACACACACACACACACACACACACAGACACTTTCTGTCTCTGTCTCTCTCTCTGTCTCTGTCCCTCTGTCTCTGTCTCTCTGTCTCTTTCTTCTCTCTTTCTCTCCTCTCTCTGTCTCTGTCTCTCTGTCTCTCTCTCTCTCTTCTTTCCTCTCCTCTCTGCCCTTCTCCTCTCCTCTTCCCTTCTCTCTTCTCTCTCTCTTTCTCTCTATATCTCTTTCTCTCTCTCTTTTCTTTCTCTCTCTCTCTCTCTCTCTCTCTCTCTCTCTCTCTCACACACACACACACACACACACACACACACACACACACACACAAGCTTGGACACACTTTCTTTTTTAAAGGAAATAAAACTGACTAATCTACATCCTCACAATAAAACAAGATGAGGGATTAATCCACCTTGTATATCACCGGTGGATACAAGAATCTCATAGATGCATATCCCATCCCTGTCTCCATCAGCTGTAGTCTTTCTCAGACCCTAAACTGCTTTATCCTCCCTATCTACTGTGTCCTCTGAAACTCTAGTGTTAACAAATGGTGTCATTATCTTAGATCTTTTCATGAAGACTTTAATATGCAGCTGTCTGAAAAGCCTGTCAAGATAACCCATCAATATCTGTAACCTAGAAAAAGATTGCCAATATGTAGTGAGCTGGGCATAGAATTGTAAAGAAAGAAGAAATCAGGCTTTGTGGCATTTGGGAAATTATGCCATGCTTTCAGTGATCCCAAACTCTTCATTGCTGCTAATGACCATACCCGTAATACCAATATTTTCCTAGTGATACTAGGTGGCCATGAACCATGGAATAGCACAACCTTAGAGAAATAAAATTTGCAAGTAGCTCAAAGGGCAATGGAAAATGCAAATAGTTTTAAGTAGGCTGCAGCAAGTTATGACTTGCAAATGAAGTGGGATTATATTGAAGAAAGGTATCTGAGGATAAACATACCTGGAAAAAGACGAGCCAGTAATGTAACAAAAATGAGAGAAAACATTCACAGTGTTTGCATGGTATATTGATATCCTTGATAGCTTAAAGGAATCATAGGAAGACCATCTATGTTTTGGGCAGATCTAATACCAAAAAAGTGGGTACTAATGGCTCAGCATGAGACAGCATGGAGAGATTGCAATCCATATTGTTGGCAGGAAGGGCACCCATAGATCCAGTAAAATGCCACAGAACATAGTCTTAGCTCTAGAATGGACCTTAGAAGCCATCAAGTCCTCCCCACTTTGCAGCTAAGGAAACTGAGACCCAGAGATATTAAGTGATTAGTCCAGCATCACACAGGTTGTTAATAAATAGAAAAAACTGGGCTTGGAACCCAGGTCCTTTGCCTACAGATCCTTCATTCTTCCTACTATCCATCACATAGCATTGGACAGTTATTTAAATAATTAAATAATTTAAATAATGAATATTTAATAATTAAATGATAAAGTCATTATAGCTAAACATCTCTGTTCAAGACGATGATTGCTAAGTATTCGAGAACTATTTTTCAGGACTTCCAATTCAAAAGAATTTAATGTATCTAATTCAAGAAAACACTCTTAATCTGGGCTAGAACATGGTAATAACCTCATCATGTAGAACTAGACATGATATTTGTTAAAATGGAAACCTATACAGGTGTGTATGTCAGGCTGAAGCACTTTGTAAATCCATAAAATAAATTTTATTCATCTAGGCAGTGTTAGGTTTCCTTGGCATACAGCTTTGAAAAGAGAAATGTTTTTGAGAAGAAATAGAGCTTTAAAAAAATCAAACCTATAATTTGATACAGGTCATTATTTCTTTCATTATCTTTAGATTTGTACTGGCCTCTCAGTACCTACTGTGCTTGGTTGATCTCTAATTATTAGATTCATTTTTAATTAGAGTAATATCACATTATAGGAAAATCAATTCAGAAGAGAGGTGTGGGGGTGGGAAATATAGCTTCAATCTGAAACTCCGGCCTAGAGTATTTGGAAACAACATATTTATTTATGATAGAAAATCTTTCTTTGGAGGTAAACCATATTATATTGAAAGAAATATCTTTCTAGCTTTGTGTTGTGGAAAGATCATTGGACTTAGACTCAGAGAAGTCAGATTTCTATTCCCATTTTGCTATTTGCCACCTCTTTGATCTTGGGCAAATCAGTTCACTATTTTGGGGTCTCAGTTTGCTCATTTGTCAAATGAAAGGTTGGACTAAATGGAACCAAAAGCCTTTTGCAGGGATGATCCTATAAGCTAACAAAGAAATTGCTGATATTTGAAGTTATTGAGTTCTAGGAAAAGAGAAATCTACATTTGTTTCTATTTCCTGGGAATTCAGGTGATATTCATCTCACAAAATCAAACAGATGTCTTATGGAAAGGACATGTTTTAAAAGGGCAGAAATTTTTCCCATTTGTTTTTGGTATTAAGAAAGTACATTAGAAAACTTCTGAGCAGTAATACATGCCTTTCAAGACATTGTGGAATGAATCAAAGAACTTCGCGTGGAATGAAAGGTACCTACCTATTTAGAATTTAGAAGAGAGCACTGGACCTGAGTTCAAATCCTGTCTCAGATACTTCGTGCCCATATGACACTGTGTCAGTCCCTTAATTTGTCTATGCCTCAGTTTTCTCATTTGTAAAATGAGGGGGTTGGACTCGATGATCTCTAAAGTCTTTTCCAGTTTTAAATCTCTCATATTATGAACTTGCTGTCTGTGAGGGGAAAGATGATAGAGACATGCTGAGTTTTCCAGTTAATATGAAGTCAAATAAAAGTTTGCATAAATTTCATTGTAAAAGCAAAGGCCTTAGTGTAGGGTGAGTTTTGTTTATGGGCAGATATTTTTGTATATATTAAGTACTGTGGAAAGGATACTTGAGTTTGCATAAAGTGGCATGAATTTAAGTAGTCAAGTGATCTGGGGAAAGCCATTTAACTTCTACAAGACTCATTTTCTTCATCTCTAAAGTGGGTATAATAAAAGTTATCCTACTTACTTTATCAGATTATGAGGTTAGCATTTTTATATACCTTAAAGAACTTTAGAGATGTGATTTGTACTAGCTATAGTTGTTGTTGCGACAATCTGAGCTACTCATTCCCTTGGATTTCATTAGATTCTTTCCCTAATCATGTTGTTCTCAGCTGGTTCAGTTGTGTCTGACTTTTCACAAACCCTTTTGGAGTTTTCTCGGCAAAGTTCCTAGAGTGGTTTGCCATTTCTTTCTCCAGCTCATTTTACAGATGAGGAAACTGAGGCAGACTTAAGTATTTTGGCCAGGGTCACATATATAGTAAGTATGAGTCCAGATTTGAAGTCAGTCCTCACTCCTGGCCTGGCTCTCTATCTACTGCATCAACCAGCTGCCCCGTTTACTTAATTATAGATAATTAATATCAATCAGTCAACAAGCATTTACTAAGCACCTATTGGGTGACAGGCACTGTACTAGGTTCCTGAAATATTAGTACCAAGAATGAAACACTCTCTACTCTCACAGAACTTGGGGGAAGATAGAAAATATGTGTGTTTACATAAATGTATGTACATAAATATGTATATATGTATATATTCCTCACAAATATAAAGTGAATAAATGCAAACATACATATGGGCATCTATCTGTTAAATACAAGAGAGTTTAGAAGGAAAGCCATTTGCTACTAGGAAATATTAGGAAATATTTATGCAGAAAATAGTATTTGAGGTGCATCTTAAAGGAAGAAAAGGAATCTGAAGAGGAGATAAAGAGGAAGAGCCTTCTTGGCACAGGGAACATAGATGGTTCAAAAACCATAGATATGAGAAATGGAGTATTATGTATGAGGAACAGAAAGAAGGACAGTTTGCCTGGGCTACAGAGTGTAGGATAAGAATTGTCCAATGGAGACACGTCATAAAGGGCTTTTAAATACTAACCAGGGGGACAGTTAAGTGACTCAGTGGATGGAGAGTCAGGCCCAGGGACAGGAGGTCCTGGGATAAAACCTGGCCTCAGACACTTCCTAGCAGTGTGACCCTGGGCAAGTCATTTAATCCCCATTGCCTAGCCCTTACCACTCTTCAGCCTTGGAACCACAATACCCAGTATCCATTCTAAGACAAAAGGTAAGGGTTTAAAAAAAAAAAAAAAACAACCAGAAGAGTTTTTTTGTTTTTTTTTTTCCTAGAAGCCATTGGCAGCCACTAGAAATGATTGGTCAGATTTGTGCTTCAAAAAGATCACTTTGGAAGCTCTTTAGAAAATGGCCTGTAATGGAAAATGGGAGAGGCTTGAGGTAGCGAGGAAGAAGGCTACTGAACTCATCTAGGACAGAGGTGATGAGGACCTGAACTAAAATAATTGCCAAGTGAAAGAAGGAATCAAATGAGAGAGGCACTGGATTTTTGTTTTTCCTTCTTTTTTCTTTTTTCCTTTTTTTTTTTTTGTCAGAATGGCACTCTTTTGGAAAGTTGAAGTAATGCTGGATCAACTCTCACATCAACTCCTTTTGGCCCTCATAACCTCTTCATAGACACCCCTCCAGGTTATGCTCCAATATGGAATGCAGTGAGGAAAAGACTTCCCATTTGTTTCCAATCTGCTACACCATATGGCTCATAATACTGAAGACAAGTGCAAAGATTTTCTAGCAAAATGTTTCCTTTCCTGACTCATTTTAAGGGCTTTGTTAAGCAGACTCAAGTTTGTAACGATGTCATCATAGGATTGGGTAGTTAGAAGGCACAGTGAATAGCGTCCTGGGGCTCAAGTTGGAAAGATTCTTCTTCCTGAGTTCAAATATGGCCTCGGATACTCATTAGTTGGGTGACTCTGGGCAAGTCACTTCACCCTGTTTGCCTCCATTCCTCTTCTGTCAAATGGGCCAGAGAAGGAAACAGCAGACCACCTCAGAATCTCTGCCAAGAAAACACTAAATGAGGTCACGAAGGGTTGGACATGACTGAAACAATTGAACAACATCATAGTGTGAGGATTAAAATTAATATCTAATATTCTAAGTACTATATTTAACAAGATTTATTAATAATAACTAAAATTAAAAAGCTAGAGTAAAAAGCCAGCTTTCCCAGCTGTGCACACAGGAAAAGAAAGAGAGAAAAGGCAGAGTTACACTATATACAAACAATGTAAACACACAAGGTGGGGATGAAGGAGGAAAGGGATTCTGGGAGATGAAAAAGAATTTTGGAAGATGGAGGCCAAAGGTTCAAGATTTTCCAACTATACAATAGGATCACAGATTTATAGTTGGATGGAATGTCAGAGTTCTTCCATCCCAAATCACTCATTTTACAGATAAAATATCTGAGCCTTGCAAAGTGAAAGTCTTTGCAAAAGGTCACTCTGTAATAGCAAGAGGTGAATTTGAACCCAGAACCTTGGACATCATTATTATTCTTTCCACCGAATCACATTGCCCTCTCATCCTCTCATCGCTCTCTGAAGTGCATCTTTCACCTTATAGACTCAGCTGTGTAGGTGTATAATTTGGTAAAGATAAAATATCATTTTAAGTTTTTTTCCTACAAATCATTTAGCATCTTAGCCCCAGGTGAACAATAGTATATTAGCCATTTTGTTTCAAGGTGCTCTAGACTATGAGACAAAAAAATAAAATATTATTAGATATAATTTATTAATCACTTTTTCTCTATCCCTAAAAAAAGAAAAGAAAAGAAACATACTTTTTTAATTTAAGAAGTTTTGTATATGGGTTTAAAAAATATTAGTTTTTAAAAAACAAAGAGTTATTTAACATTTTTTGAGTCATGGACCTCTCTGGTGCCTGGTAAAGCTGATGGACCCGTTCTCAGAACAAGGTTTTTAAAAATCATAGAATGAGATACTTAAGATCATAAAAAAACAATGGTATTGAAATAGTTCCTAAAATATATTTTTAAAACTACAAGTTCAGAAACCTTTGTGAGAAGCTCTGAAAGATTTTAGTCACCCAACAAAAATATTGTTCAGCTTTTTCTATATTTTCCAGCATCCTAATATGATACAATAATGATGTTAATATCAGTGACTTAAAATATATGATATGATGGTCCACATTGTATTTCCAAGTTTTATTAATATCTTCTGAACTTAATCTTAAGATTCCAAAATTTAAGAGAATGGAGACTTCAAGAAATGAACAATTTGCCCAGAGCCACACAACAAAACCAATTCTTTTAACTCCCGGGCTTTCCTATCATACTATGGTCCTGCTGAGTGAGACCTTAGAGCAATTTGACTAGAGGCAATTGCTTTTTTGTGGCTTCCGTAGACTATTTCTCATATTTTTCTGAGGACCATAATAAAAAGCTTAACAGTATCCGTTTTCTAACTGATTTAATTGTGATTCTACCACTCCCACCCTAGTAACACCACCCAATTCTCAAAAACCAGAGGAGAATCTTCATCTTAGATTGTACAGCCTTTTCTAACCACACACTTGAATGATAGGAACTCTGTTCTGTGTAATTGGGAATTTTGTGCCTTTAAAACTACATTACCCAAGAGCCCACTGACTTCCTATCATTAGGTACTGATGTAGACAGGAGATAAATTCGTTGGGTTTCTAGGGCTATGGTTCTTCTCTTGGAATGAGGGCAGCTGTGAATGCAGGACTTCTGAACAGGTAGATTAGCTTGGCACGTGGTTTTATTTTGTTACCTTTTTATTCCTTTATTTCTAGTGATTATTAATAAATCTTTTAAAAATATGATTTTTAAAGTTATTGTTATATATTCATTTTAATTTTTACATTGAGTTCCAATCTTCCCTTAAAGACTAAGTCATCCCCTATAGGACATCTTTTCCTAATCTTCTCTCGGGGCTCTCATCACCCAAATCATAGCCAAAAATTATGTTCTGCTTATCTTGTATATATTTTGTATATTTGCATTTATATATATATATTTTTTCCTCCACTAGAATGCCTATCCCTGAGGGTAGGGATTTTTGGATTCTTTCACTGTTTTCTTTGTAACTCCAGTGATGAGCACAATGCCGTACATAGTAGGTGATGAATAAATGCTTCTTATGGGACTGAATGAAAGCTGGGTTTACCTAATACTGAGGGAATATAATTTCTACTATGATCAAAAGGATGAATAGAAATTTGGATACCAAGGCTACATGGAGTATGCATAACCATGTTCACTTCAGAAAGCATTATCTTAATTGGCTCCTGAAAATGCCTCACTGTATAAGTAGTTCCCTTTCTAATGAGCATCAGTAAGTTCTTGCATTGGGGCTGTAGCATCTTTCTAGTTTGGAGGATGGACTCCCTTCCTTATCAGTTCTCATTTTTAAGATTCCCAGCACTTTTCTTCCTTCTAACTCAAGTTGAATAATTTATCACGCAAGTTCTGTACAATATATTGTCATCAATAGTAATAGAAGAATAAAGTCCCATCTACCTCACTGAGCATCAAACTAAATAGGATCATAGCTTTAAAAAAAGAGGTGGGATGCAAAAACCCTCAGGAGACCTTCAGGCTCTGAGACTGCAAAGCAGGGACAATTAGCCCTTGTTGCTTAAGATGACCTTTAGCAAATATTACCAGAAACTTTTCCCCTGTTCTCTTTCCTCTGCCTCATATGCAAAATGGTTTTACAGATATAATTTGAGTTAAAAGGCAAATCTAGACTCAAACTTCTTCCGAAATAAAAAAAAAAAACAACAATCAACTCATAAGTGATGCAGATCCAGTAACTCTTGACCCTACCTCATAGGGCACCAAGTATCAGAGAATTGTATTAGGAAATGGTTCTTTAGAATCATGAATTTCCCACAATCCTCTGAAAGTCACTTTGCCTCTCTCCCCTAGGAATGATTCCTACCTTCCCAGGCTGCTCCTTCGGGTTGTTGATTGTCAGCCTGAGCTCACAATTAACCTGGAAATCAAGTCTTCTGATTCTAAATTCAGCAGAACTTCTGTTCTATGAGGCAACTAGCTCAAACACCTTTGGGGAAAAGCACACATTGCTCTATGTGTTTCTTAGTCCTCTAAGTCCTGTGAATAAAGGATAGGGACTGATTCTGGGATTTCATTGATGTAGGAACATCTCAATTAGGAAACTCTCTTAGAGTGTTGGTTGCAACTACAGTTGATAGATCCCTTCTTCAAAATTTATGTTCTTAGTTGCCTAGCATATTGAGAAGGCAAATGAATTAACTAGATCACATAGTATTTTTCAGAGGCAGAACTTGAACACAGGTGTTACTGGCTCTGAAGCCAGCTACCAATTCTTCCATGCTTCCTCTCAAGTCATTGTTAGAGTTTAGTCATTCATGCATGTCCATTTCTTTGTGAATCCATGGATAACCATGGAGTTTTCTTGGCAAGAATGCTGGAGTGGATCACCATTTCCTTCTCCAAGGTGTCCCCATTTTACAGATGAGGAATGGAGGCAAATAAAAGTTAAGCGATTTGCCCAGGGTCACACAGCTAGAAAGTATCTGAGGCCAGATTTGAACCCAGGACCTCCCATCTCTAGGCCTGGCTCTCAATCCACTGAATCACCCAGCTGTCCCCAAAGAAGGTATTTTAAAAGATGGTTTATTGACCAAATTCAGAATTCTGGAAGGGAGCAAAAGACTACCAAAATTATTTTTTTTTATATTTATACTCATGATTTCATGGTTGAGGTTGAGGAACTTCTAAGGAAGAAAATCCTTTTATCGATTAGTGCAAATTGGCAGCTATCTATAACTCAGAGTTTATTTAGAGTTGTCTGGGGACACTGAGAATTAGTGCAAGTTGGTAGCACTCTACAACTCAGAGTTCGGAGAGTTGTTGGGGGACGCTGAGAAATTAAGTGACTTGCCCAAGGTCATACAACCAGACAATGTCAGAGGCAGGGCTTGAACCTAGAACTTACTTAGCTACTCTGATGCCATTTCTCTTTCCTTTCTGCCAGGCTGCCCCTCTTATCCAGCTACATTGAGCCGAAAGCTAGGGGGTCTGTTATGTCAATAACCTTTTCAATCTGATAAAAAACAAGGTACCTGAAATCATTTCCCTCTCCTCCCCACCTTCTGCCACCCAACTTTGGCCAAGCTTTTCTTATGCCAAGGTTCTGATGCACTAGGCCAGCATGTTCCTCAGAGGGCAAACACCCTGAAATGAATCTTCTTTGTTTCTTGATTTGCACCAAAACAGCCTCCTTGATACAGCTGTTGTTGACCACCCATCTTCTCCATGAGTTAGAAATAAGAGGAAAATTTTTCATTCACTTGAACCTCACCAGGGCCACACTCTTCAATACCCTGTTTTAAAGCCAATTCAAAACTCTGAGCCAAATCAATGCAAATTGGAGTATAATTTTTTTTAACAAAGATGGTTGGTAATTTTTCTAAGGGAAATGATCATTGTCATCTGAAGACTGTGGGCTGTTTAAATACTTTGGAGCCAGGGTTTTGGACCAGCTATTACTGCAGACTATAATATACTACTTAACTGATATTTAAAATGCATGAATCAGCAGCAGAGGCTGGGAATCAGATATTTTCCTTTTTCACAAAAATGGTACCCTCATCAGCATAATACCATGCCAGAGAACAGTGAGTGTCGAGGTATCATGTTGTAACAAACAGACGAGGAGATGAGTACCAGCTGTGCCACTAGTTAGCCGTGTGACCTTCGTTATTTCATTTTATGCACCATTCCCAACCTTTTCAAATACGAGGATCTCTTTTTAACCTTTAAAAAACAGTTCTGGAGAATTCTTCCTCCTAGCGGTTGTGCCATTGAAAATACAGAAAGAAAAGAAGCAACTATAAATCAAGCATAGTTTTAAATGACTATTGTTTTAATCATAGTAACATTTAAAAAATAGTAATATACCTTTACAGTATTTATAATACTGTATGTCAGATGTATGATATAATACAGTATTTATAATACTGCATATGTCAGAGGTATGGCTTGTTTAGTCAGCTAGATGATACAAATGGATAGAGTGCTGGGCCTGACATCAGGAAGACTGCTCTTCCTGGGTTCAAATCTGGCCACAGACACTTCCTAGCTGTATGACCCTGGACAAGTCACTTAACCCTGTTTGCCTCCATTTCCTTATCTGTAAAATGATCTAAAGAAGGAAATGGCAAACTATTCCAGTATCTTTGCCAAGTGAATCCCAAGCGACTCACGAAGATTCAGACGTGATTGAAAAATGACTAAACAAAAATTTGCTCATTTAGTATATAGAGGATATGCTTACTTTTTACTCATTTAGTATACTATATATATAGTGTACTATGCTATATACTCATTTAGTATAAAGAAGATACACTTACTTTTTAGTAGATTTCCATATGAACCCCTTGCAATAAATCTGTGACAAGCCCTTCAAGGGATATACATCCCACAAATTGGAAACCACTAAGGCATGGCATTCAGTATCCTTAGACTTCATATTATGAAAAAACCAAACAAAATGATCTGCAAGGTCCCACCAACTCTAAATTTGATTACAAGATAATTTCTCTGGAATTCAGTTTCCTAACAGCAAAATGAGGGCATCAGTCTAAATTATTTTTTAGTTCCCTCTACCTGCATTTCTGTAAAGACAGAAATCTTTGAAATTCTACCCTCTCTCTTTGCATTCATATATTCAAGAAATATATGTTGAGTATCTATCACGTGTGAGACAATCAGTGGATAAGCATTTATTAAATTCCTGCTTAATAAGTTAAGCTCAGAAATTGTGCTAAACATTGGGGATACGAAGAAAGATAAATGATAGTTTCTGGTCTTACAGAGGGTGTCTAATAGGAGAGACAGCCTGCAAATAACCATGAGCAAACAAGTTATATAAAGGATAAATTGAAGATGATCAACAGAGGAAGTCATTACTCATAATGGGGAGAAGGAAAGACTTCTTCTCAAAGGTTATCTGGGACTTGAAACAAGTCAGGAATCCAGAAGGCAAAGATGAGGATGGAGAGAATTCCAGGCATGGAAGACAACAAAAAAGAATGCTCAGTCATGAAAGAGTATGGAGAACTTTAAGGAAACCTGTATGATTCAAATGTGTACCTACAGAATATTTATGGAAGAGTATATGGGGGTGAATAAGGTATAAGAAGAGTGGAAAGGTAGGACTGGAAAGGTTGTGAAGGGCTTGGAATACCAGATAAGAGGATTTTATATGTCACTCAGAAGTGATAGGGAACCTGTGGAGTTTATTCAATAGAAAAGTGACATAGGTGGACCTATGCTATGACAGTAGAGTGGAGGATAGCCTGGAGTTGGCAAAGACTTGAGGCAGGAAAAGCAAACCAAAATTGTTGAGATAATCTAGGTGAGAGCCAAGGAGATTCTGCACCAAGATGGTGGCTCTGTCAAAGCAGAGATGAAAGTATATACAAGATATATTATGAAGGAAAAAATTACAAGACATTGAGAAATTGAGGATGATACCTAGGTTGTGAACCTCAGTGACTGGAAGAAGAGTGGTAGCCTCAAGAGCAATAGGGAACTTCAGAGTGGGAAAGGTTTAGGAGGAAAGAAAATTAGTTCAGTTTTGGGCATAGAGACTTTAAGATGTCTGGGAAATTCAGTTGGAAACTTCTAATAAGTGGTTGGAGATGAGAGTCTGGAAATTAGGAAAGAGGTTAGGACTGGATAAGTAGATTTGAAAATCATCAGCATATCAATAATACTTAGATCCATGGGAACAGATGAGATCAACAAGGGGAAAAGTATAAGAGAGAAGAAAAGAGGACCTAGAACAGAGCCTCAGAGGACAACAACCATGGTTATTGGATATGACCTGAATAAAGGGGGAAAGGAGAAGGAGGAGTGGTCAGTAAGAAAAGAGCCAGAAAAGGGTAGTGTAATGGAAATCTATAGAGAATGGAATATCAAGGAAAAGAGAGCTCCAGACCTTGTAGAGAGGTTAAGAAGGATAAACTGGGGGTGTGGGGGGCAAAGGGGAAGAGAGTTTAGCCACAAAAGGGAGTAGAGATATGGGTTAATAGCTAGTGGGAATGAACGGATTAGTTGAGGGCTTTTTGAACACTGGGGAAATATGGGATGTGTTTGTAGGCTGTAGGGAAGCAACAAGTAGACCTGGAGAGATAAAAGATAAATGAGAGTGGGGACAACAGAGGAGGCAATCCATGAGAGGAGATGGAATAGAATAAGATTTTTTTTATGTGCAGGTAGGAGGATTAACCTCAATAAGGGGTAAGGCCACCTCTTCATTTGAGAGGGAAGTGAAGGAATAGATCTTGCCCATGCCTAGAATCCACTTCTCTTCTCTGTCATTCATTTTAGGGTTTACCTCAGATACTGGTTCCACTATAAAGACTTCCTGAATTTACTCATCTCTTCTCAGATTATCCTAGAGCATACTTTCTAGATTTCTCCTTGATCCCATCATTTTCTACCCCCAAGTGGAATGTAGAGTGCTTGAAGTCATGATGGGATCCCAAGTGCCTTTCATATAACAGGCACTTAATAAATGCTTTTTCAAAAATTGAATCAAAGTTTTTTTTTTCTTCAGGGAAATTGTGTGGGGTGGAAATCTCATAGTTCACCCTCTTTTACCACTTATTAAAAATATATGACCATGGAAATCAATCACTTAAAATATAATGCCTTATTGAGACAGAGAGATGGGGGGGAGTACTTTTTCAAGTCATCGACCCAAGACAGATGCCCCAAACAGATTATATAGAAAATGTGGGGCACTGCCTCAAGTTATTAACCTAGGACAAATGCCCCAAAATTCACAGAAAAATCCCTTACTTATAGGAGAATCCTGATGCTATCAAGTTTCCCAGAAGAGATTATAAACATTTTTATAATGGTTGGAGAGAGAATGTTGAATAGTTTTACACTGGCTTTACAATGAACACATTCAAGCTAATTAATATCTTCAAGAAATTGGAGAATAGCTTCACAATGGATACATCCAAGTAGATCAATATTTTAAAGAAATGATCAGGAGGTTGGAGACAGATACAAAGAGGGGAGTAATTTGGGACTGGATTATCTAGGAAGGACTGATGAGAGGATCAGTCAAGCCACAGGCTTTGACCTCCTTTTGGAAGCTCCAGTAATCCAAATACAAAGATACAATAAGAAAGTCTTCTAAGACAAAAGGGTACTCAAGATGGATACTTAAAATATGATCACAGGTACTTCAGGATCTAAGACTATCATCCCAAGACCCCCATCAAGGGCAATTCCCAGACAGACTCACTTAAAGCTGTAATGCTTTTGCAAGAGTGGGGTGGGGAGGGGGCAGCTGGGTAGCTCAGTGGGTTGAGAGCCAGGCCTAGAGATGGGAAGTCCTAGGTTCAAATTTGACCTCAGACACTTCCCAGCTGTGTGACCCTGGGCAAGTCACTTGACCCCCATTGCCTACCCTTACCACTCTTCTGCCTTGGAACCAATATACAGTATTGACTCCAAGATGGAAGGTAAGGGTTTAAAAAAAAAAGAGTGGGGTGGGGAGGAACACACCAACTTTTAGATATTAATAGCTATTAATAACTTGAGAATAACCCACTAATTTCTCACTCCACGCAGAAATAATATCAGATTCAGGGAAGGTTAACATAGCAGAAGGAGACAGAATAGTATTTTGAAATGTTATTAATAAGATACAAAGAATTTAGCTAATGCAGATACACTAAAATACAGAAAAATGCTCATTTTATCTCAACACCAATCAATTAAACAATCAATATGCTTGATTGTTTATTACATGCCTATCACTGTAAAAGTTACCGGGAGAAACAAAAGAGGAATAAATCCAGTGATTCCTGCTGTCAAGGAGATGACCCAAAGAGTAACCCAGTCATTTAGTTAGTCAATAAACATTTATGAAATGCCCACCCAGTTTATTCAGGGACTGAAGAATAATAAATAGGAAAATGAACAAGCTGAGACAGTATCATTTGGTGCTAAAATTGTGTGGTAGAAACTATAAGTACTACTTGGATCTGGGACATCCAGAAATACCCAGAATCCAAATTGTTAAGCTCAAGTAGTACCTACCAATCAATGCCTTGGGTCTCTGTGGACAGTGTTACTTACTTTAGAAAAATGTGTGTGTTCTGCCTGCAGACATGGGACCCGTTGTGCTGGAGAAGTGGCAGCTGCAGCAAACAACTCTCACTGCACAGTGGGGATCGCATTCAACGCCAAGATTGGAGGTATGTGGAACAGACTTGTATCAGAAGAGAAAGCAAACCCAAGGACCATTTTATTTTATTTTATTTTATTTTATTTTATTTTATTATTTTATTTTTTGCTGAGAGGTTACTCAATAAGCTTTTTGAAGAGAAGTAGAAATGTGTTTGCATAACAGTCTTCAGCTGTTGCCAAGGATAAAATGGCTGTGATGTGCATGTGGTTAAAAGCAATTATAGCCTTCAGGGGTGGTCACTCCAAAAGTTGTCTCTGTAATTGGCAAAGGGATTGTCAGCGCCCTCAGTGGAGGTAGTAACCTTGACCTTGCAGTGCTGAAAACATTACATCTGGCGCTTGGGCGGGAAGTATCGATAATAAGCACGCCAGGCAGTTGCTTCTCGGTGGAAAGATTTGGTTTGGAATCTATCAAACAGGAGGAGTATTTAATTGGCCCTTCTGCTCCAGCTCTACAGAGATGTCCACTTCTTTTCAGCATTAGGGTCACAACAAACTAATTCTGTAAAATATTCATAAATCATTCAAGATGCCCTGTACTGTGAGCTCATTTAAGTAGTTTAAACATACGTATGCCGTAGGGGTCCAGATAGTGCCCACGTCTCTCACATGACATCTCTTTAGAAAGAATAATGTGTGTGAATGACATCTCTGTATATATGTGTGTGTGGTTGTGTCTCTATGTCAAGGACCACTGATTTCGTAGTTAGGGAACTTTGTTCCAACAAGGCGGCTCAGTCAGTCTACCTGGCTATAATTTAAAACCTTAGAGAATAGCAGAAGTGAATTATATGGAAATAGGTATCAAATGATAACATTTGTACAACCCAGTAGAATTGCTTGTCAGCTCTGGAGGGGAGGGAGGGATGAAGATGAGAGGGAAAGAAAATGAATCATGTAAATATTTAAAAATTAAAATTAAAAAATAGCATTTGGTATATGGGATGGCTCTTTGGGAGAGAGTTAGCAAGGGCTATTGAGGGAAACTATGGTGATATAAAAAATAAAGGAACAATAAAAATTTATTTTAAAAAAGAAAAAATAAAATAAAATAAAGTCTTAGAGAGTTGCCTGAGACTCAGAAGAGTTAAATGGCTTATTTGAGATCTCTCTTTACTAGCCAGACTTGGGGCTTTGAGGAGAAAAGAGAAAGCCAATGGAATATTTAGTAAAACTCTCTTCTTTATGGAATTTGGATCTAAATAGTTGGTACAAATCAGAGAAATGCACCTCTCTTAGTTATGCTAGTGTCACAGGTTCCCCCAGAGCTGCTGCGGTCAGTAGGGAAGCTGTTGCAACTACTCTTGGCTTTTCGTGGATAGCATTAAGACTTTAAGGTTCTGGGGCACCTTGGTGGTTCTGTGGATGGTGAACCAGGCCTAGCAATGGGAGGACCTGGGTTCATATCTGACCTCAGATACTTCCCAGCTATGTGACCCTGAGCAAGTCACTTAACTCCTATTGCCTAGCCCTTACTGCTTTTGTACCTTGGAACCAATATACACTATTGATTCTAAAATGGAAGGTAAGGGTTAAAAAAAAGAGAGATCTTATAGTTCAAAGACCCTTAAAATGAGAGCTAAAGGGAACCTTAGAGAACATCTTATTCAACCTCCTCACTTTCCAAATGAGGAAACTGAGGGCCAGAAGATTAAATAACTTTTCTCAAGATTATACAAGTAGCAAGTAACCAAGTCTGAATTTGAATCTGAATCATTTAACTCCAAATCTAATATCATCCTGCACCAGTCTAAGCTGTGTTCATGCTAACAAAAGCCTGATTTAGATACACAGGTTTTTTTATGAGTCAGATTTAGGGGAAAATGTGCCCTAGATTTGGATTAATACGTGTATGGAAAGCTTATTAGAAGCACTCAGCCAAATCAATATAAATTAGGATGATAAGGATTTTTTTAGTGGTATTAATTTTTCTGAGAATGTAAGCTGAGAGTGACAAATTCAAATAAAATGGCATCAGCAGTAACTCAATAAAATATGAAGACAGACATGGGGGGAAAAACAGGCTAAGGAATCCTATAGTTAGTTCCCTATGGCCTGGCCTAAGGCACTGTAATGCTCAGGAGTAGCCCAGAGGGGGAGGGGTGTGTGTGTGTGTGTGTGTGTGTGTGTGTGTGTGTGTGTAAGATAAAAATAATTATGTTATATAAGTTATGCCAGGTCCCATGATTCTAATTCATTTCAGGGTGTCAGTAGGCACCTTACCTTAGAGGGAAGGTCCTTTACATAGAAAGATACCAGGATGATCTAAATCAATATTAACCAAGGATCAAGTGTACACACACCCACATGGACCCCTCCTCACACTACACAAATGTACTTCTTCAGAATTGAAGAGGCAGATATTAGGTGGGTCAAAGCAGTCTATTCCAGGAAAAGCGTGTGCTTCCTAAACATGGGCCTTCTCCTGGTGTTATCTTGTATTTGGTCTTTCCTTGGCTAACCAGTCTGTCATCACTACTATAAGTGTCAAAAAAATTAAAGGTTGGACTAAATGTATAAAAATGTAGTCACCAGAAATATATTACTCAAGTCAGGATGACTTTTTATGGTAGTTTATTTACAAAGGGAGAAAGAGTGAAAGTAAGGCAACAAGAGAGAGAGTAGATAATTACTCTGGCCCTGTTCAAACCAGGCAGGGCTTCAGAGGCCCCAGCAAAGGGGGCCCAGAGGTAAATAAAACAAGGTTTTTAGCCATGAGGCCTCCTCCAAGATGAGGGGCCTCTCCAGAGGCTAGTACCTCTAGAAAAGTCAGAAAAAGGAGTCAGCCTTTTTTACTCACCCACATGGTAGCTCTAAGGGAAAATCCAAGAACAGTCTGAGGTCAAAGCTGGAGCTCCTTCAAGGTCAAGTTTGAAGATGAAAGAGATGATCACAGGAAGTTTCTCCCACTTTTAAAGACCATTCCTTTCGTCATTTCCTGTGCCTTCCATCCTCTTTACGTGGATCAATTGCAGCTTTAGCTTTGCTTAGGACTGCCTAGGGGGCAATCAGTGAGTTTCTGATTCATCACCCACTATAGCATATGTGGGTCACAGACCTCCCCATACTTAAGGATAAGTGGGGTATATGCACTTTTGGTGATTAAATCTAAAAGTGGGTGAGGGAAGAGTTAATCCCATCTTCAAACTACAGAATAATACATGAAGACTATTCATCCACAGTTTGCATATCTAAGAGTGGAGAAAGAGTGTCCCTTCTAGTGGGAGCAAGTACAAGATCTTCTTTATAAGTTCTTTGGACAGCTATTAGCCCCTGCCCTCCTGTAACTCCGTAGTGCATAGTAGAAAGAGTAATTAATGTCAGGAAGGTATAAGTTCAAATCTTGCCTCAGAACTTTCCTATCTGTGTAACTCTGGGTGAATCACTTAACCATGCTCAGCCTCAGTTTCCTCACCTTTAAAACAGGGAGGATAAAAGCAGCTGTACTTTTCCAAGGTTGTTGTGGAGACCCAATGAGATGATGGGTAGGATGCTTTGTAAATGTGAAAGTCTTATGTAAATGTTCACTATTATTGTGTGTGTGGAAATAGTATACATGATTTAATTATTAAGAATAATGGCAGATGAAGAGTTCTAAAGTCCAAGATCCTAGATTCAGAGCTACAAAGGAACATTTCACAATGTAGATAAGGAAACTGAGGCATGGGGGTTGTGACTAGCCCAGTGTTACATTGCTCATAAATTTCTGAAGCAGGGTATGAAGCTAGGTCTTCCCGAGGACAAGCTCAAACCTCTATCCATAATTCTGTATTTCCTTGCAGTCACAGAATCCAAGAACAGGAAGGAACTTCTTCATAAAAATCAGGACACTTTGGGGAATAAACTCACAATGGCAACATCTTTTCTCCATACCATGTTGCCTTATAGAATTCTACAGATTTTTTAAAAATAGTTTGAAATAGTCCTGTGAAGGACTATCAAGCTTTCTCTTCCTTAGATCTTGGGTACTGTTTAATAAGGCAGTTAGATAATGCAGTGGATAGAGCCCTGGGCCTGGAGTCAAGAAGACTCATCTTTTGGAGTTCAAGATGAGACCCTGGGCAAGTCACTTTACCCTGTTTTCTCAGTTTCTTCATCTATAAAAATGAGCAGAAGAAGGAAATGGCAAATGACTCCAAAATCTTTGCAAAGAAAAATCCAAAATGGGGTCACAAAGAATCTGAAATGACTCATTCTCAACAGACTAATAAATCATATTGTTTCTAAAGTTTCTGACATTTCTACTTAAGCACCCTTGTGCAAGTCATTCCTCCCCACTGCCATTCCAAAGCCTCAGTTTCCACATCTCTAAGGAAAGAACTGAAATAGATGGTTCTTAGAAGTTCCAAAGTGATAAATCTAAAAAAATTAAAATTAAAAATTAAATTAAATTAAATTAAAAAGAAAAATAAAAACTATTAACTAATATTTTCAAGAATTCAATGAAGATTCATATTAAGAAAAAATAAATATGTGATCCTATGACATGCATGGTATATAATGAATTCTAGTCCACCAATTCTTCAACATATTTCTTTTGAATAAGGCATGTACTTCCATTGCCATCTTCCAATCATGATGTATATCCCAAAAAGTTTTGGCAACATCTGTGAAGTCAAATTTCCTTACTTGTGTTAGGCCCTCTAGTTTACTTTCTTCTCTCTAAGTAGAGGTATCTAAGGTCATAAATTATTTTCCCTCTTCTAAGATGTTATCTCATATGAATTTCTGGGTGTCTCTCCTGCTCTTCTACCCATTTCCTACCTTTGGTATCTAGCATAATGGAATAGGGAAAAGGCTCTTGTCTTACGATTTCAGTGATATAAGGAAGTCCCGGAGGAGGAAGTCCTTCTACCTATACAGATTGATCCCCTGTTCTGCAACTTATATTTTTAGACAACTGCCTAAAACTCTGAGAGGTCATGACTTGCCCAGAGTCCCAGTCAGTCTATGTTAGATGTAGGACTTGATTTCAGGTCTTCCTGGCTCTAACAACCAGCTATCTATCCACTATGCCAGTGATGGGCAAACTACTGCCTGCGGGCCAGATGTGGCCCCCTGAAATGTTCTATCAGCCTCAGCAACATTATTCCTAATCTGATGAATACAATAAGTAGGATACAATACAATGAAACATGGAAAGAGTTGCCTTGGAAACAGACTGACAGATGAGCATTTCCTTTCCTTTTGCCCCTTCTTTAAAAAGTTTGCCCATCACTGCACTATGCCATATTGTGTTGTCTAAGAGATAAATGAGTATATTTGTTACTTCTCCCCCATTTCCTCTAGATCAAATGTGCAAAACTCCAAGTAAATATATAGTTTATTGATAGTTAGGGTCATACCATCCCTTGTCCCATTTCCTATTACCATTTTCTTAATCAGCTGTTCACTTGCCATATTCTTCTTTTCCTTTTGAATCTTACTGTAACAGTTGGTAGCAGTCAAAAATTGAAAATTTCAAAAATTGAAAATAGTTGAAAATTGAAAATACTTGGGCCCATAAGTTCTTCAATTTCTGGTCCAGTATGTCATAATGCCAGACATGCTCTACTGGTTCCTCCTTGGGACCATTATTTGTTCCTACAGAAATTACCTGAAATGGAAAATTTTTGCTAGCTCCAACCGATTGATTGTTCGTCATTGCTCTAAATTTACCCGAATCTTAAGGACAGACTCAAAAAAATTCAGCTGATTGCTAACTGGTGTAATTGTATAACAGCAATCTTGTCCTTTAGGTAAGCAGAAATATGAATGGGTTGTGTATCATAACATGGTCCCAGTTCTGAAAAATAATGGAAAGTACTTGCAGAGAAAATGAGAAAATATTTCCCACCACAAAAGACAAAGACTTTCCTCCTTTCCTGTGGAGAGCTGCAGAGAAAGAGTGGAAGCTTTGTTTCAAAAGTCACCTAATCAAAAGTTGCCTTACTTTGCCCATTCACCTGCTTTTAAGGATTCCTCCCCATCTCTTAACATCAGGCTTATTAGAAGATACTAAGAGGGATGGCTGACCTAATTTAAGGGTACTCTTCTTTTAAAAAAAACTCAACTAAAATAAATTTATGACTATGACTCATTCATGTTTATGAAAACAAGAACATTCTAAGTTGAGTAAAATAAACTATAAATAAAAAATAAAAAAACTATAAATAAAAAATAAAACCATTTAGGCTTTTCTTGGCAAAGTAATTTGCCATTTCCTTCTCCAGCTCATTTTATAGATGAAGAAGTCGAGGCAAACAGGGCAAAGTGAATTGCCCAGGGTCATATAGCTGGTAAGTGTCTGGGGCTAGATTTGAAATAAGGTCTTTCTAACTCCAGCCTAGCACTCTATCCACTACACCACTTAGCTGCCCTGAAGAAGGGAAGAAGCAGCACTATATAGCTGTTTAGATTTTACAAATTAAATCTTTGCTTGGGCTGGGAGGAACTTCAGATATCATCTGCTCTTATTCCCTACTTTTACACATGGGTAAAATGATAGGCAAAGAGATTGAGACATGTCCAATGTCCCATAAGAAGTAAGTCATAGAGTTGAGATTTAGATCAAGGTTTCCAAGTGATTTTTCTTGCCACTGGGCCATGTTGGTGTTGCTATTCTATATATAAATACATATATTTATACACCCACAAATTTTTATTATATATATATTTATACATACCCAAATATATTATATATATTTATACACACACACAAATAAATATTAGATATATTTATACACACACAAATATATATTAGATATTTATACATACACAAATATATATTATATATTCATACACACAAACAAATATATATTCATGCACACAAAAATACATATTATATACCTACAAATATATTATATATATTTATACACACGCAAATATGTTATATATATATATGTGTACACACATAAAAATATATTAGATATAATTATACACAAATATATACTAGATATATATTAGATATATTTCTACACACAAATATATATTATATATCCATACACACAAATAAATATTATGTATATTCATGCACACAAATATTATTTTTATATATATATATTTATACACAAAAATAGATTATATATATTTATACATACAACTATATTATATATATATACATACAAATATATAGTAGATATATTTATGCACACACAAATATATATTAGATATATTTATACACAAATATATGTTAGATTTATGTATACACACAAATATATATTATATCTATTTATATACACACAAATATATTATGCATATTTATACATGCATAAATATATTAGATATATGTATACATGCAAATATATTATATATTTATATACACGGATATATTCTATCTATTCATACACACAAATATTATCTATTCATACACACATAAATATTATATTCATACACACAAAATATATGTTTTTACACATAAATATATTATATACTTATGCATATACATATATGCATATATGATATACACATATTACATACATATATATGGTGGCCATGCTATTCAAATGCCTTTCGTCTTTTTAGGGGCCTAATTTGTTTCTCAATTTTGTATTGCCTAAGATTAAAGGCCATCTGTTTTCCAAAATCAGGCTGTGAGAATTCATAAATTGTATATTATATATCTATATATATTCATACATTTTATATATATGTACATGCATATGTATATATAAACACATATATATGTGTATGTGCTATACTACCCTTCCTCTACCCCTGTATCCTACAACCAATAAAAACTAAAATTTCATGCATGACCCATATATGGGTTAAGTAACACAGAAATTAAAATCAGCTCCTCAGTAGACCCTCTAAGAAGTTTTTAGAATCCTGCTGTTCCCTCTTACCACTTATAGAGAAATCTGGATTTTATCTGACAACTATACTAAACTTACAAATCATTTCCATTCACTTTGGAGAAAAGAGACACATTGTACAGGTTTTACCTAAAAGGAAAAAAAAAAGAAGACAAAGGTAGGTCAGGGATTCTAGGGCCAGTGAAGTCCCAGGAGCAGCTTTTTCTTCTTTTAGGGAAGACCCCCATGTTTTGGGTGAGAAGAGTGAAACTGCGTCAGGGATGAATGTTGGTCTTATCCCCACAATCTTCCTTGAGTCTTGTACCTCCAAGAATGCAAATTTTTATATCTCTTTTATGTTAATGTTTTCTCTCTTCCCTGCCCTTCTTGTGATCCTCAGATATCACTTTTTATCTTGACTGTCTCCAAGGATTTTTCCTCTTTCCTTCCCTGAGACCCTTTTATTCACTGCAAGCTCAGCTGAGCAGTCTGTTGAGGAGTCCCATCCTCTGCTGCCAAGAAGATGACACGGGGCGAGTCTGCCTCCGTATCACTCTAGTTTCATGCTCAGTTTCACTGATGGTCCACCTAATTCCTCCTTGAGATAGACTTGATGCTCAGATGGGCTCACTTGGCTTGTAGGTTCTTTAAATGTCATCTCTGGAATGGCCTTTCTCCACCACCTGGCAGGCTCTTCCTTTGACCAGAGGTCTAAGAGGCTCTTGGTGATCCAAGACAACCTGAATTTCAATATAGTTTTCTTAGCTCTCTGGGCTAACCAGGCATTTTTTCCTTACAAACTTAACATTCCCTTAACTTGGCCTCAGGAGAGTATTAGCCACGTTAATCTATATTTAATCACATATCTCCTTCTCCCATCTCTTCCCAGGGTGGGTACTAGAGCTCAACCAAGCAGCCAATGGTTAAAGTTTCAGTGTAAGCATTTGCACTCACAATTGCACATACAAATCTATACCACAAGAGCTTGATTTATTATTTTGTGGATTGACTTAAGAAAATGCTAATAATGCAAATAAAACTTAGTTTTATATACTTTTTTTAGGAGAGTTGGTTGTTCAACATTTAACAATACACTCCTGCTTTAGGTCGCCAACTCTGGGATTATAGAATCTTCCATCTCCGAATTAGAAAGGACTTCAGATGTCCACATTCTAATACAGTGATGGATGTTTATCCCCTCTTATGACATCTCTGACAAATGGTCCTGCAGCCTTCTCTTGAAGACCTGCAGTAATGGATAAATTGATGCCTCTGAGATGGCTCATTCTTGATTTGAATGTCTGCTTGAAGATTTGATTTAAAGAAGATCCTTAGGAAGCTTGACCCATTGTAATTCTGTCCTATTAAGCTTAGTTAAATCCTATACCCTTTCCCCCATGATATTTCTTGACCCCAAATGCTCAAGGATCATTGTATTATTTCCCTCCCTCTCCAATTTCTCTAGGCTAAACAGACCTATCTGTAGAATATGCCACCAACCTTAGTTAGTGGACTCTTTAGTTTTGCAGAGCTATTTTTCCCCCTTCCTTCTTAAAAAAAAAATTCTTCATTATAAGAGATGACTAGGTAGGTAGGAGTCAAGATAGAAGCAGCTAGGTGCCTCAGAGGATAGAACACTAGACCTGTAGACAGGAAGACCTGAGTTCAAATTCAACTTCAGATACTTATTAGCCATAGAACTCTGGGCAAGACACTTAACCTCCTCTGACTCAGTTTCCTTATCTGTAAAATGAAAATAATAATAATGCCTAGCCCCCAGGGTTGCTGTGAGAATCAAATGAGATAAAAACTGAAAAGTGCTTTGTCAGCCATAAAGCAGTACAAAAATACTTTGTTATTGTTATTATTATTAGACAAAACTCAATTATGAACATGACCATTCCAGGGAGTTAATCTGACAGATTTTTGAATGGATATGAACCTTTTAATCCCACTTTCATATTTTTTTTAGAGTTCTAAAAGTATAAATGTAAAGTGATAAGACATATCACTGAAAGTATATCTTTCCATGAGAGATTATTAATTTAAATGTTTTGGACATATGATTGAATTAAGAAAAAAAAAAGTCTGAGGTATATTAATTTGTTAATATTGAACATGCTTCCTTTAATGCAAAGGATATAAAAAAAGAAATATATTTCACTTGGCATATGTCATAATCCCTAAATTTTCTAGGCCTTGGTTTCTCCTTCTCGAAATGGGGTTGATGATAATTCCCAGCTGTCCAAGAGGGATATACTAAAATGAAGATTAATGAGTGAATAATCACCAAATCCTTTGAGATTCTTTGAAGGAAAGTACCTCATGAATACAGAGTATTCTCACTAATTATTTTATTAGCAAATAAATTGACAATGAAGTCATATCTTAAGATTGTGTCAGCTTTCTAGTTTTTGAGATAACATATTATATGGAGGCTTTTCAAATTCTATATAAATGTTAAGACTTAAATTCCTGATGAGAAAATATGAATGTGGGTAATGTCATTAACAAAGAATTAAGGAAAATAAAACAATGTACAGAAAAAGAGGTGTGTTTTTTCCTTTTCCCAAGAAAAAGCCACTCACTTAAAACATTTTCCTACCATTTTATGCTCAGTAACTCTAGGTATTATCATGGTTTTTATATTTACTTTTGTATTTCTAACACAGGAGTGCGAATGCTAGATGGAGATGTAACAGATATGGTTGAAGCAAAGTCAGTTGGCTTCAATCCCCAATATGTGGCCATCTACAGTGCTAGTTGGGGTCCAGATGATGATGGCAAAACAGTAGATGGACCTGCTCCTCTAACTCGGCAAGCCTTTGAAACTGGTGTAAGACTGGTAAGTTTTAATTAGTGTATCTATTTTCACCTTATCTCTTCGTAATTAAATAGATAAAATTTATATGTATATATATAAATATATGTCTTAGCTTAGCACAATAAAGCCTCGTGTAGAGTGGACTTTCAAATTTATTTTATACAACATTTCCCACACCTACACCTATTGTGGGTTAAATTAATTCATCATCAGGAAAAAGAACATTTGTTCACTGAGTTGCCAATGGAATACCATGACTTTGGGATCTAAGGTTTCTCATATACCTCCTTTCCTTTAGTGGCAATTATAGTAATGTTTATTGCATTGTGTTTTTTAATTATTTTTCTTCTGTAAAACAACTATCATGATTATTATTAGAATTATATTAATTGTAATAATTCCCTGGAAAATAAAATAGCTAAAGAAATGGCAACATGAGCCAAGATCTGGTAGAGAAGAATGGGATATTGATTATAATTTGGAGTCAGGTTATGTTTGTTAGTCTGGTCTACATATGAACTAAGAGCTCCTAGCCCTTCAACAGGAATGGGAATAATGGGAAGTTTGGATCAAATGGGCTCCAGACTTTCCAAACAGAAAACTGTATCTACATTGATTTAAGGTGAAGAACTGGAACTTTTAGAGGTAGAAGTTGTTGTTGTTGTTTGTTGTTGTTTGTTTGTTTGTTTGTTTGTTTGTTTGTTTGTTTGTTTGTTTGTTTTAAACCCTTACCTTCCATCTTGGAATTAATACTGTATATTGGTTCCAAGGCAGAAGAGCTGAAAGGGCTAGGCAATGGGGGTTAAGTGACTTGCCCAGGGTCATACATTTAAGAAGTGCCTGAAGCCATAGAGGGAGAAGTATTAGAGAAAAAGTAATGATAATACTTTTCTGTTTCTGATTGAAGGTTCTATGAGGACAACTGATATGACCTCAGTTTCCTTCTTCAATCCAAGTCAACATTACATTCCTTTGAGAAAAAGAACAACTATTGTTTTATTTAGTTTTTTCACTGCCTACATTTCTCAAACCTAATCTCAGCTATTTTCTGGATGCATGACTCCAGGCATGTCCTCTCAACGCCTCAATTTTCTCACCATAAAATGGGATAATCATAGCACTTATGTTGTAGAGTTGTTATGGGGACAAAGTAAGACAATATTTGTAAAGTGCCTACTACAGTGCCTGGTGCATAGAAGACTATATAAATGTTAACCATAACCATCATTATCTTATCATCTTTATTATTTTTTATTATCTACATGTATAAATATGTGTATATATATGTATATATATATATATATATACTGATGCTACCCCTTCCAAACTATGAATGAAAACAAGAAGGAACAATGCAGCCAAATGAACCATCAAATCATCCTATTTCTTTGTTGTATTATTATTAGCACTCATATTTAATAGTGTTTTCCTCACAACAGCCCTAAGGATTGAAAATTATTGTTAGATGCATGCGCATTACTGAGCAGAGTCAGGGCGATACACACCAACATGACCATCTGTCCACAGATATTTGTTGGACCTGTCATTTTATTGATGTGAATGTTTTCTCTACTACTATGGATTACAGTCCAGGGGAAAAAGCAGAATTCCCAGAATTCCCTAGCCTGTGACTATTGACTTTGCTCCCCTTCATCTCCATTAACCAATAACAAAATTAAACAAGCCACACTTTCCCCTCAACTCCAAATATTGACCATCAACTATAATAAAATATGCCCTTTACATTGGTGGATACACTATAAAAGGATAAGGGGCACCTAGATGGCTAGTGAATAGAGGGCCAAGTCTGGAGTCAGGAAGACTCATCTTCCTGAGTTGAAATTTGGCTTCAGACACTTAGTAGCTGTTTGACCCTGGGCAACTCACTAAACCCTGAGTGCCTCAGTTTCCTTATCTGTAAAATTACTGGAGACTAAATGGCAAACCTCTCCAGTATCTTTGCCAAGAAAATTCCAAATGGGGTTACAAAAAGTTGGACATGCCTGAACAACAATAAAAGTATAATACACATATTGGGATAAGGAATTTCTGGGAAAAGATGGAAAACAGCCTGAGTGACAGGATCGTTAGTTAAAGAACTTGGAATTTACCTAGGTGGCATAAGCCAAGGCCAAGAGACAGTTGGGAACACCTCTATAAATACCCATGGACTGCACCACCCAGTGTCTCAAATGGAGAAGGGTATTCTGGGAGGACGGTCGTGTATGGGAGGGTAGACCATAGACCTGCAAATCCAGCATCCATACCTCAGTGCCATAGGAGGTTCAATTTCTCCTGATACTAATAGAGCTGAGAGAGAATAACATCACAGCTGCTAAGAAGAACATCATTATCCTTCCCTGTCCTTTGATTTGCACCATAGCCAGGTCAAACCAGGGATTGTGTGAGGGAGAAGAATCTCCAGCCTGATATCCACCTATTACCTATAGATGTAGATCACCATAACTTAATTAGACATAATATAGCATTCCCAAACCTCTATCCTGATTCCTTGTTCCTAACCCTTAAGATAAGCAATAAATCCTGTTATAGTTTAATCCAGCTGAAGATTTGTGCTCCTTTCCTGACTAGTGACATCCACAGCTATAGGGAAAGGGATTTATCAAACTACAGTCAGATTATTAGTGTTATCCATTTAGCAAATCAATATCAGTCCAAACCAACCTTTTATCATCAAATCCAACCCCAAGCCAAGGAGCCAGAGGAGTTGTTGATCATACATACAACCCCTCACTTAATACTTTGGCTTGGGCACTGTTAAAAAAGGTGTAGGCTTGGCTAAACTGAACTTCTTAAATCCTGGGGATTACTAGCACATGGTGATCACCCAGCCAACCTCATCTCTCACTTAGCCTAGATCCATCTACCACCTGAGGATCTTGAGCCAGCTTGGCAGGCTCAAATTATAGAGTCTGTCAGCCCTGATAGATAGCATACCTTTTATCAGCCCCTTTCTTTAACAGTGTCAGGTTTTCTAATATTGTGTTGAACAAAAGGAGCCAGAACTTCTGGGTTCTAGTCTTTGACTCTATCATCAACATACCATGTTGTTATCTCAGGTTAGTCATTTAAACTTTCTAGACCTCATTTTCTTCATTTTGCAAGGATTGAGGATGGGGACCATATGATTTCTAAAGATGCTTTTCTTTTCCTTTTTCTTTTCTCTTCTTTTTCTTTTCTCTTCTCTTCTTTTTCTTTTCTCTTCTCTTCTTTTTCTTTTCTCTTCTCTTCTCTTCTCTTCTCTCCTTTTCTTTTCTCTTCTTTTCCTTTCTTTTCTTTTCCTTCCCATCATAGAATTAATACTGTCTATTGGTTCCAAGGCAGATGAGTGGTAAGGGCTAGGCAGTGAGAGTTAAGTGACTTGCTCAGAGCCACACAGCTAAGAAGTATCTGAGAACAGACCTATTTCTTTTTAAATTCTGCAGTTCTATTTAACTGGACCAATCTTTATTTCTCTAGATATAAAGAAGGCATCATATATTGGATTACGTGCTAAGTTTAAAGTCTGAAAAGTCTGGGTTCAAGTAGATCCCCAACTGTCAAAATACTTACTTGACCCCTTCCTTAGCCTCTACTTCCCTCAAGCAACTCTCTGACACTCAAACAATTACATTATAGGCAGGTCACAATCCACATCAGTGATGTGAATTTCCAAATCAGGAATTCCCCCATGCGGATGTGGAGTATTGTGTGTAAGTAGGTTATAGTAGTAAAAACCATGTTTAAACTTAGCTCTGGCACCTTTCTCTTGCCAAGTGTAAATGGTCTCCTAGGGGATTTATTTACTGTCTAATGGGAGGAGATAGGTTACATAATCAGCTGAGATTCTGAGAAGGGGAAATCATGAAGATGTGTGGGTGAAGCCAGTCTTTAAAATGATAATGTGGAAAAAACAGTAGAGCTTGTCTCCACCCTTGTCAGGTGAATTGTTTTGGCCTTGTCTTTGAAAAGCCCAGTGAAAATATGGTGGTCATTAGAACAATCCTCTGATGATACTGGTTGGGGCAGGAGTAAAAAAGGGAATGTATTTGTTGAATAGATATTTCTTGACTAAAAAAAATAGCTCAAAAAAATTTTAAGAGAATAATTTTTCTTACTATTTTAAGTCATATCCAAGATAGAGTCTTTCTAAATTATCATGTTTTATGCACAGTAGACAAAGCAACAGGCATGGAGTCAAGAGGATGTGGGTCCAAATTTGATCTCAAACATTTCCTAGCTATATGACCCTGAGCAAGTCACTTAACTCTCATTGCCTAGCTCTTACTGCTCTTCTGCAGTAGAACCAATACTAGTATAGATTCTAAGACAGAAAGGAAGAGTTTAAAACAAAATATATCTTTTTTTTACAAGAATCACTTTTCTTTCTATTTCTATTTGCAGTTATGTTTGAGTCCTTTTAAAGCATCATGTTTTAAATTGGGGGTACCTTAACAAATGAATGTAATTTTAGGTTAAGTGGTAACTGTTAGACTAGCCTTTGAATTATAAACATTATTCTTTCTGTAGATGCTGTTGAAGGACTGAGTTGTTTAAATTAAAGGATTGCACATATTTATTTATTTCCAACTTTTTTTGCCTCCAAATAATACACCCACAACATTTTAATTAATAATGACCCATCTAATTGAGATTTAGCTCAGCAATATGTTTTAACCAGTTAAAGATATATATTTAGAACTCTGAAGGATATTATTGGGATGAAAGAGTTCCTATCTTAGCTGAAAATCTGCTGAACTTACTACCTAGAAAGATCATGTTCATGTAGTCAAATGTAATTAAATGTTTTGCCAAATACAAAAATTAGAGCTTAAAATAAACAAATGATAGACCTGTTCAGACTGTCCATAAGCTGGGTTTGGAATTCTTACCCAAAATATCAATATATACATGATATCAAATAATCTCGGTTTTTAAATTCAGGGGAGGAGAGGGAAAGTGGCTTCAGATCCTATAGTTTGCCTTTCTCAATGCAGAACCAACATAGAAAATGAGCTCTCCTTTCACAAATTGTTTAGTCACATTTCACCTAGACTTCTCCACTGTATTTATTTACCTCCTCTCTTCATATACCCCAGCTTGAAAGGCAGAAGGAGCCTAAAAGATCCTCTAGACCAGTGCCTTCAGTTTACAGAGGAGGATTCTAAGGCATCCCTTTCCCAAGGTCATGCAGACGCTAAAAGTGGCAGAGCTGGAATTCAAGTCAAGGACTTCTTACTACAAATCTGGTGCTCTTTTGACCACACCATCCCACATATGTAAATGCATTTCTATCCAAATTGCATTACAAACTTTAGAACAGGATCTGTTTTGTATACACATTTATATCCTTGTCCCTACAAGTGTCTGGAATACAGACAATGAAGTGTTCCTTGAATTGAATTAGGAGAGTGACATAACGAGCACATCAGCCAAGGGTGAATCCAGAGCCAGCAATAACTAGGATCCAAATCTTAGATTTAACCCATAGAAAACTGTTGTAGTCGTTTGAGCAGAAAGGTCCCCATTGGCTTTCCCAAGTCATATTTCTGCCAGAAGACTGTTCAGGAGAATTGAAAGTGTCTTTTCCAGATCTTTTCCCAACTCTAGCCTATTTCCTGGCTTTATTTGACTAAAGGACTAAGAGGTTAAGTTTTTGTAAATAGTCCCATCAAGCAAGCCCAAGGCCAGTGAGCTTTGTGTCAGATTCAGTTCATTCCAAGTCATGTTGGAGTTGTTAACACCTAGGAAGAGAAAAACATGTGACATTTGGAACATCAAACATTTCCTGGTGTGAGTAATAGACCAGACGGGAAGGGGATAATAGGAAACTGAGTGCTTGTCAGCCAGAGGGCAATGCTTAATAGATGTGTACCACCTGCCTTCCCCAAGTGCTCTCTTTAATGGTATTCTCAGGCATAGTCACTATTTAAGACTTGGGGTATGTCTGTAGGGGTGAGGGGAAGATAAATGGGATGGTAACCTTAATTTGCAAACTCATCCCTTCTCCATTCATTTCCTTTTTGGCTCTACCTCCCCCCACTGTTCTTCACATCACCCTTGGTCCCTGTATTTACATACCAGGTAGGGAGGAGGAGGAGAGAAGCCATGCAAATCAAAGTAATTCATATACTTGGCAAAAGTGGGATGAAATTTAAGCATCCTAACAAAGAAGGAGAGCAGCAAGCATTTCACCTTGCCCCTCGACCTTCTCAAGCTGGAGGACACTGTGGAAATGTTCCTTCACACGGGAATTTACAGTTTTCCTGTGTATCTTCATTTCCTTAGTTTTTCATTTGATAATCACAAAGTTACTCCAAGGACTACCTACAAAGAAGCATTTGTACTCTGTGCTGTTGTTTTATTTGTCTGGTGAGGGGGGGGAGGTTGTTGATAAATATCTTTTGTTAACAAACAAGAAGGAATGATTTACATGAAGGATTCTTTTGTTTACTTGGTTAGTTGGTTTTTAAATTAAGAAAGATCTCAGACTCATTTGTATGTTTAAAATCCTTATGAGAATGTGAAATATTTCCAGGGAAGAAATGATTTTTTTGAAAATTAAATATATTTATCCACATCCATACTGTAGAACTAGATTTTGGCTTGATATGGTCTACATTCAAGCCTAGACTCAGAGTGAAAATAAAAATTACTTTGCTTTTAATAACAGCTCACATTATATAGTGCTTTTCTTACAATGACCTTGTCAATTGGTTAATGAAGACTACCCCAGTTTTCAATGGACAGAGAAGAAAAAGAAATCACTCCTGGTATTTTTTTTTGCCTTTCACACACACAAACTTGTCATATACAGTATAGGAATATCATGTATTTCTAGACTGCCAAAAGTGGGATAGGTCAGTGACTATACTATCTGAACATACATCAGAATGCCCTGCAGAGAATAACTCTTTCCTAGTGGAAGGATTTGGGGTATAATAGAAATTCCTTACAAGAAGCCAGGATCAGGTCAGCAACTGACAGTTTTTTTCCTTCTCCAGGGAAAACAAGAGGAATCATCTTCCTGCTTTTAAAGAGAATTGTGCTTACTGGCTCAGGGCTCATATGATATGGCATTACTAAAAATCTCACCCTTCAAATGTTTGCCATATCCATTTCAACCTCAGGAAGAGACTTGTTTTATTATATATGCACAAACATTGCTGAAATAATTAGTAGTTGGCATGTATGAAGCAATTCTTTCAGAATAAGAAGCTAAGAAGATCTCAGTTCTTCCCTTCACTGTATGAAACTGAAGGTGGTTCTCAAAATAAATAGGGTAGTGTCAATATAGCCCAATATATTATAAAGTGGATTTTAAGTATTTTCTAAGCACTAGGAAGGAAGTGGCCATGGGTGGAGAAAGCAGATTGTAAGAGTATTAATGCTTGGGGAAGGAGTGGGAGGTTAAAGCAAGTCCTTGGGGTTCTTGGAAGTCCTGAGAGTCCTTGGAAATACCATGTGATTGCAATTTAAAAATCTTGGGACCTAACCTCAGGGACTCAAAATTCTTGTGACTGTCAATGCCACAATTTTTGTTATAAGATGAAATTCAGCCCTTCAATCCCAGTGTAGTGCAGGTGGGAAAAGAAGTAGGTTGCGGGAAGAGAGAAGAGAGAAATGCTTAATAGAATGACAATCTGAACCTGTTACCTGCAAAAAACCTCCTCCAAAAGATATACCAGATGAAGTTAGAAAATAAATGAGAATACTCACATTAGTCATCTGGGATGACTCCCTAAGGACATATGACAAAGCCAATTAAATCATAAATCTAAATGCTATAAATCACATCACATCAATCAATCAATAAGCATTTATACAGAGCATTCATATTGTGCTACGTACTGTTCCAAGTGCTGGGTTTACAAAAACAAAAATGAGAGTTAGTCTTTGCCTCTTAAGAAATTATTTTCTAACTAGTAGAGACAACAAGATGTATATATAAAGTATATGCACAATAGATTTAGAGTAATTTGGTTGGGAGTCACTAGCATTTGGAAAGATCAACAAAGTTTTCTGGAATAAAAAGTCAATTAAGTTAAGGCTTGACATTAGGGATTCTGAAAGGCAGAGAGAAGGAGGAAGTGCCTTCTGGATACAAAAATGTAGCCAATACAAAGACCTGGAGATTGGAGGATGAAGTGCCATGTATGAGGAATAGCAAGAAGACAAGAAGACCTGTCTGGCCTGGACTGTAATATATATAAAGATGAACAATAGGAAACATGGCTGGAAAGGTGGATTGGGGTTATGGTCTGAAAATATTCATGGCTTTCCTTTGAATCTAGCCTTTCATCTTCTAGACTACCTAAATGTAGTAACTTCTAGTCCGTATCATTCTATCTGCAAGAAGAAAATGAGAATTTTTTTTTAATTCTTTACCATTACAGTAAATTTATGATATTCTCTGGTCTACCAGTCCAGTAACTCTAGAGAAATGTGCCTATAGATCTCTACCACAGAGTAATTTAAGTTCACTCAATAATTATTAAATTCCAACTGTGGGAAGACCATATTGTTAGGAGAGGGAGACATTTTTGATAAGACAATATTCTAGGAAAAGAATGGGACACACAGAAATAAAGAACACAAAATAATTCTTTAGTGCTTAAGAGATAGAAACAAAATATTATGTGAAGTCCAAATGATAGGAACTTATTACCCACTAACCCTCTAAAGGAATTAGGAAAGGATTAATAAAGGGAGGGAGTACCATGTATGATGAATCACAAGACCAGTCTGGCCTGGACTATATGATGTGTATGAAGGTGAACTATATGAAATATGGCTGAAAAGCTGGGTTGGGGTTAGGTTGTGAAAACATTCTTGGCTTTCCTTTGAGTTCAGCCATTTGAGGAGGGTTTTAAAGGATGAGTCAATATTCACTGGGAAGAGGAGTTGTGGGTATTCCAGGCAAAGGAATGTGTGAGTAACAGTATGGACAGGAGAAATGTAAAAAATGTATAGAGCCAGATATCCAGTTGGGCTAGAATACAGGCTATGTTTAAATTAATCAGTCGCTAAATATTTACTTACTATGTGCCAGTTTTATGAGATAAAACTAGAAAGGCAAATTATAAATTCTGATTTTATCAAGAAAAAAAGATTTAAACTTGATAAGAGACAAGAAACTATTAATGGATGGAAATGGCATGACCAGATTTCTGCACAAGGTATATTAACTTGCAGGGGTATTAAAGATAGATGGGAGGAAGGAGAAAGAGTAGATACAGAAGTTCAATTGGGATGCTATTATACTATTCTATTGCCATTCTATTAGGATGCTATAGGGATGTTATTATGATTGTATTGGTGGGTGGTAATGAGGGTCTGACCCAAAGTAGTAACAGTATGAATATAAAAGAAGGGAAATATGGGAGAGATACCTTGGAACAGGAATTAACAGGACTTGGTAATACATTAGACAGGAGAAGTGAGGGAGAGTGGAGGGAGTCAAACTAACCTCAATATTTACTTAAAGTGGAAAATGAACCTCTGATGACAACTAATATTTTAAACAGTTATTGCACAGTCTCAGAAAATAAGATTAAAGGAAGTGACATTAGTCTTTGAAAATTGAGATTAATGGAGTCATTGAACTGTGTGTGTGTGTGTGTGTGTGAGAGAGAGAGAGAGAGAGAGAGAGAGAGAGAGAGAGAGAGAGAGAGAAAAGAGAGAGAGAGAAATGAAGTCATTTTCCTTAACAAAACAAAGAATAAATAAGATCGCTAAGATGGAATTTTAATTTTATAAAGAAATTATTCATTTTTAATAGTGTTGTGATATCATCTCATCAAGGGTAGTAGGATTTGATGAGGCATAATAAAATATCCTAAACTGTACTTTATCTTTAATACTTTCTTTTTCCACATCAAAACATTTTACAAATTATACCCTTCATAATATTTGTTGTTCATTACACTGCAAATGTGTTCTGACCAATACTAGATGGATAGATTGATATTTAGATAGATAGATAAATAGAGAGAGAGAGATGCACCCTCTAGTCCTAGACACAAAAACTACCTTAAAATACACTAATATTAAATTGACCTTTAGAGCAACAACATCACACTATTGACAACATCACACTCTTCACTAAAAGATTCAGTTCTTTTCAGATAAATTGCTATTTAGACCTACATTTCTAGCCCTGAATTTGTGAAGTTAATTTTTGAGCCCAAGTGTAACACTTTACATTTATCCATATTAAATTTCATTTTAGTATATTTGGTTCAATGTTCATATGAGTCAAGAACTTCTTGAATTTTGACTGTCATCTAGTGTATTAGCAAGTGGTCCTAGTTTCATATCATTTGTATACTTGATAAGCTTTCTGTCTAAGCTTTTGTCTAGGTCTGATTTAAGAAAATAAAAAAAGCTCAGCACTACATGGCTAAGCACAGATTTTTCAGGGCACTCTTTTATGAACCTCCTAACAAGCTGATGTTGAACCATTGATTTCCTTTGTGTCTAGACTTTCAACTACATTTAAGTTTACTTGTCTGTCCTGTGTTCTAGCTCATATATCTTCATCTGTTCTTAAGAATAGAATAAGAAATTTTGTTAAATCCCACAGGTCAATTCTACTGGAAAACTAAAACATATAAACAGCATTCCTCTAGTCTAGCTGTCTAGAAATCTTGTCAAAAAACAGAATTAAGTTTAGTCTAATGTGGCCTGCTTTTAAAATTTAAATTATTGCTGTTTTCTACTTTTTACGTGATAGCCTTTCTCGGTATGCTAGCCAGCATTTTACCCTTCCTGTTAATAAAGAAAAATAGTTTAAGTAAAACATATTGAAGAAATGCTTACATCTGAAAGTAAATGCAGTGTTCCATCTTGACCTCTCTTTGATGAGACCACGCTGGATCTTTATGATCACTGCTTTCCTTTCAAGATGTTTATTAACTATCTCTTTAGTAATATATCCTAAAACTTTTCCAGGAATGAAAGCCAACCACACTGCCCAGTAGTTTGCAGTTTCTATCTCTTTCCATTTTTGAGAATTGGAATCCTGCCCCCTTTTGAACTCTGTAGTGCCTCTCCTATTCCCTTTGATCTTTCAAATATCACTCACAATGGCTCAGCAATCAACACCTGCAAACTCTTGAAGTGTAATGAGGGCTCTGCTTTCTCTTACCTTCTCCATTGAGAACAACAGTCCTATCCCTTTCTTTCTCCCAATGTAGCTTAAACAAGTAAATAAATAAACACAAACTTCTTATTGTTATCCTTAATTTTTTCTTGCCCTTGCCTCAGTTCATCCTCAGTTTGAGTACTTCTGTCACTATTATTCTGGGACAGGACTCCCATAGTCATCCTCAGTTGCCTACCCTCAATTTTATACATAATTTTGAAAATTACATTTGTTGAGGAGTTCTCCGTGCATCCTTGTTAAACTCTTTGAGCAACTCCTCCTTTCCCTTTTATGAGAATTATTTCTTTTTGTGTCCTCATAATTTTTCTTCAAAACATTCCATTCCTTCTGTGTTGATATCTCCTATAGAATTTTAAACCACATTATCTTATCCATTCTTTTTTCTAAACCCTTCAAAACTCTCTTGAAATGAAATATAGCTTGTTAAGCTATTCCTGATTTTCCTCTATCCTCTATTACTATATAGACTCTAAGATGGAGTCATCATCATAAACCTCTCATGTATTAGCTGCTGGGTTGTTGTTTTTTTTCTGTTAAAAGCAGTTTCTGAATATTTCTCCTATTTATTTCTTTACCTTTTGAAGGATGATTTTATTATGAAAGATTTAGACAGAGGTTTCTGGCAGATGTCCATATGATTAATTAATAATCAATCAATAGAGGGCAGCTGGGTGGCTCAGTGGATTGAGAGTCAGGCCTAGAGACAAAAGGTAGTGGGTTCAAATTTGGCCTCACACGCTTCTTAGTGTTAGATTAAAATAGGAATCGATCCTTAGATTTTAATAAAATGTATTAGGATTATTTGGATAGGTAGAAGATGAAAGAGTGAGATAGAAAAGCAGACATACTCTAGCTTTCCATGTAGATCCTCCAGCAGACTCTGGCAGGGAAGTTTGTAGGCAGAGTACTGTGATCTTCCTTGTTAGCACTTTCTATAATTTCCTGGCCCCCTTTCTTCTGTCCTTGCCTCCAGGTCAGGCTCACACCAGGTATGCAGGTAGTCAACAGGAGATGATGTCACCTTTGTGACCCCAGAAAAGAGGAGGAGGGTAAATTTCCTTCTCACACTAGCAATGTGACCCTGGAAAAGTCACTTAACCGCATTGCCTAACCCTTCCCACTTTTCTGCTTTGGAATAATATTGATTCCAGGATGAAAGGTAAGGGTTTAAAAAATAAATAATCATTTAATAATAAAATCACATCAATTAATAGTATAATTATTATAGTATGCCTCTATGCCAAGTTTGTGAGCTATTTCCCAAATCTGATTTTTTTTAATTAGAGATATTCATTCAGAACTATATTCTCATCCCACCCTATCTCAGTAATATCCATGAGGTATGGTTTGTCTCCTTGACATAAAATTTTTTTGGTCATCTTGTTTTATTAACATACTTTGTACACATGCAAACAGACATCAGAGGCCATGGATTTTATTCCTGACTCATTTCTTGGATTTTTGTTTCCTGTGAATTTCTATGTCTCTAGTATGAATAGAAGGATCCTGTGAGAATTTAGAGAATGTACTACAGGAAATATCATTTCATGCACACACATACAAAGATATTGACATATATGTATACACACATTTATATATATATATATATCACAAGACATAATCAGTACATTTGTCAAACACATAGAAAGTCATCTAGAATGCTTTAGTGACAAATGGAAAAAGGCAGGTGGGAAACTCATCAGGCCATCTTTGTAGAAACCAGGCATATGCACATTATACATATATGCACACACATATATGTGTTATCAAAAGGAATAGCTTATAGGGAAAAACAGAGGAACCAAAATCCCTTTAAGCTGAATCGATTATACTATGATGCATATGAAAAAATTTCCTTGATGGCTAAATAATTTGGTTAGCAATAGGTTAAAATATTGTCTGCCATCAGTTCAGGGCACTGAATATCAAAATGAAAGATTCAAATCATTTTATCATGTGGAGGTAGAATCAGAAAGAAAAATTGAAGCACCAGTTTAATGAACTGTTTGGGGAAAAAAATGTTCTGAGAATAAAACAAAGAGTGGAATAGACAGGTTTGAAATATTCCCTATAAAATTAACTCAGCAAAAGTGATGATGTTTGAAAAGTACATTGTAATTATAAAGTGCTCTGCATGCTCCTGGGTAGGCCAAGAAAATATAATAAAAATGACAATTTAACTTAAACCAACCTACTCATTCAGTGCCATACCATTAAAACTACCCAATATTATTTATAGAGCTAGAAAAAAAATAACAAAATTCACCTGAAAGAACCAAATGTCAAAAATATTAAGGGAGTCAATGGAAAAAAATATGAAGGAAGGTGGCCTCACAGTACCAGATCTCAAACTGTATTACAAACCAGTAATCATCAACCTGGTACTGACTAAGAAATAGAGTGGTAGCATTGAGAGAAAAGAACTATGAGAGTAGAAGTGCAAAAGAAGAACATATGACCTCACTTACCACATGTATATGTGGGTATGTGATTTGGGGTTTAGGCTTTAAAAAAATCACTCTATAGCAAAAATGAATAATATGGAAATAGATATCAAGTGATAACATTTGTATAACCCAGTGGAATTTCTTGTAGGTTTTAGGAGGGGGGAAGGGAAGAGAGGAGGGAGAGAAAATGAATCATGTAAACAGGGAAAAATATTTAAAAAGAAAAATTAAAAATATACTAAAAAGGAAAAAAGAGAGTGGTAGATCAATGGAACAGAGTAGATATGCAAAAAATAGTAATAACTAACCATAGGAATTTAGTATTTAATAAATAAAAAGATCTGTGCTTTGGGGACAAGAACTCACTATTTGACAAAACAAAAACTGTCAAGAAAATTGGAAAATAATGTGACAGAGACTGGAAATAGATCAACATCTCACACTGTATACCAAGATCAGGTCAACACAAGTGCATGATTTAAACATAAAGGATGATACTATACAAATTAGGGAAACATGGAATAGTTTACACATCAGACCTATGGATAAGGGAACACTTTAGGACCAAACAAGGAATGGAAGGCATACAATATGAAATATAAAATGGATAATTTTGATTATAATTAAATGAAAAAGGTTTTGCACAAATAAAATAAATGAAACCAGTATTAGAAGAAAATAGAACATTTTTACAGCAAGTAATTCTGATAAAGGTCTATTTCTCAAATATATAGAGAACTAAGTCAAATTTATAAAAAAATAAAAGTAATTTTCCAACTGAAAACTGTTTGTGGATATAAAAAGGCAGTTTTCAGATGAGGAAATAAAAGCCATCTATAGTCATACGAAAAAATACTCAAATGACTTTTGATTAGATAAATGAAAATTTAAACAACTCTGAGGTACCTCCTCATATCCATTAAATTGGTTAATATGACAGAAAAGGAAAAAGATAAATGTCGGAGGGGATGAAGGAAACACTTTTGATGGAGCTGCAATCTGATTCAACCATTCTGGAGAGCAATTTGGAACTATGCTCAAGGGATTCTAAAACTGTGCATGTCTTTTGATTCAATAATACCACCACTAGAACTATATCCCAAAAAGATTTTTTTAAAGGGGGGGATCTATTTGTACAAAAATATTTATTGCAGCTTTTGTTGAGGTAGCAAAGAATTGGAAACTGAGGGAATGTCCATCAATTGAAGAATGGTTGAACAAATTGTGGAATATAATTATGATGAAATACTATTGTGCTATAAGAAATTACAAGCAGAATATTTTGAAAAAATCTGGGAAGACTTATATGAACTGAAGCAAAGTGAAGTGAGCAGAACCAGAAGAATATTGTACAAAGTAAGAGCAATATTTCTTGAACAATTGTGAGTGACCTAATTATTCTCAGCAATGCAGTGTTCCAACAAAATCCCAGAAACCCATGATGAAAAATGCTATCTGCCTCCAAGATAAGACTGATGGAGTCTGAATGCAGACTAAAACATACTATAATTTATTTTCTTTCTACTTCTATTTTTTTTTTTGGTGATTGCTTCCACAAAATGATGAATATGGAAAAATGTTTTACATGATTGCACATGCAAAATCTGCATCAGATTGCTTACCATCTAGGGCAGGGGTCAGCAACCTTTTTGGCCGTGAGAACCATGAATGCCACATTTTTTAAATGTAATTTCGTGAGAGCCGTACAGTGCTCACAGTGCGCTCCTGTAACAGCGCCTGAAAAAAAAATTTACTCTATAGCTCCTGCAGAAAGAGCCATATCTGGCCCTCAAAAAAGCCAGATATGGCTCAAGAGCCATATGTTGCCGATCCCTGATCTATGGGGATAGAGGTAAAAAAAGGAAGTGAGAAAGAAAAGGTAGGAAAGCGAAAGAGAAAGAGAATTTGGAACTCAAAACTTTTAAAAAATGAATGTTAAAAATTGTTTTTTCATGTATTGGGGGAAAACAAAATATAATTAAAAAAATAAACTCAGAGATGCACAAGAACCAAAATAATAATAATAAGGTTCTCTGTAAATATCAACAATTATTAAAGTGAGTACTTTATAAAACATATAGGATTAAAGAAAACTTCAAAGATCTATTATTTCTTTTGCAAACATAGAACAGTGAGAGGAAAAACACCAATAGAAGCAGCTTGTACCTAGTGCCTAGAGAGCCAGGTCTGAAGACAGGAGGTCCTGGGTTCAAATCTATAATTCAGTGATCATAGGATCATGGATATAAATCTGAAAAGAACCTCAGAGGCCATCTAGTCCACCCCACTAATTTTATTGATGTTTATTATTGTTCAGTTTTTTTGCTTGTATCAGACTCTTCTTGACTCCATTTGGAATTTTCCTGGCAAAGATACTGGAATGGTTTGCTTTTTTCTTCTCCAGCTCATTTTATAGATGAGGAAAATGAGGCAAGCAAGGTGAAGTGATTTGCTCAGGGTCACACAGCTAGTAAGTATCTGAGGCCAGCCACTAACACAGGTTATAACCCTCTTTGTCCTAGAAACTAGTCTTTATAAATTGTGGCCATTCCATTCCCTCAAAACAAACAAACAAGCAATCTTCCAATAATTAGTGTCTGAATTTTTCTATACTGATCTTAAATGAAAAACAGTTTGTCACAAGTATCATGCTAGAAACCATTTAAAGTTAGCCTAAATTGTGATTTAATGGAGGATAGTTAAGTAATAAACCATGAAAATTAAGAAAGAAGGACCTTGAGAAAGCTGAAAAAAGAAGTATTTAAACACTATCCAAAGATATTTAGGGGGCAAAGTGTATAGAGAGTCAGGCCTGGAATCAGGAGGACTTATCTTACTGAGTTCAAATCTGGACCCAGATACTTACCAGCTGTGTGACCCTGGGCAAATCACTTAATCCTGTTGCTTCAGTTTCCTCATCTGTGAAATGAGCTGGAGAAGAAAAAAGCAAACCATTCTGGTACCTTTGCCAGGAAAACCCCAAATAGGGTCACAAAAAGTCAGACACAACCCAAATGACTAAACAACTCCTAAACAATGAACAAGAACTATAGGAGAGAACAAAAATTTTTAAAAAATAGTCCCATGAAAGGAGATAATGAACATTGTACATAACCTAAAACGTAAATCAAGAGTCCTATTGACACTGAGGGATAAAAATGGAAGAATGACAGAAAACATATGACTGAGTTATACGTAAAATACTATACTAATCTCTGCTTACCTACAACATGGTCCAGTGAGACAACCTATATAAAGTGCATTGTAAACCTCAAATGTTATAAAAAATGTTATTTTGTTAGTATCTAATATTCAATTATGAATACATTTGGACCTGGTCCCAGAGTTAATTTGGAAATGATTTCTTCAGAAACTCACTTTATCCTTAGGACAACATGGGAAAGAGAAAAGTTGTTTTGTTTTGCTTCGTTTTTCAAACACACCAACCACATAATTGAAAAAGTTTATCAAGGATTATTCCATGAACACCCTGGGGTATACAAAATAAAAAATTATTCTTTCAATCACTAATTATATAGTAAGATTCTGTTCTCTACAAAGCACCATGCTAGATTCTGGGGAGAAGTAAAACACAGCTCCTGGTCTCAAGGATCTTACAATTGGGTGGGAGAGAAAGAGAGGCAGAAACAGAGACAAAGATAAAGACACAGAGACAGAGACAGAGAGAGACAGAGAGAGAGATAGAGTGAGACAGAGACAAAGAGAGATACAGAAAGAGAGAGACAGAGACAAAGGAAGAAAGAGACAGAGACAGAAAGATAGAGAGAAATAGATACAAAGATAAAGAGGGAAAGAGAGAGATGGATAGATGGATGGATGGATGGATAGATGGATGGATGGATGGGTAGACAGAGATGATATTTGATAGAGAGATTGTTAAGTATGTACATACATGCATAGATACATACTTACATGCATGGAGATACACATATATACATACATATCTACACATACACACATCAATATGCAAATAGCAAGAGAGTTAGCCAAGTACAAAGATCTATAGGCTGAGTGCTATAAGAAATATGCAGAAGGAGGGATCACTCACTTAAGGAGCCAAGTGGAGAATGAGGGAAAGCTTTGAGGAAGGGATGGCAGAGGGAAGGGCTACAATAGGGTTTCGGAAAAGAGTGGGATTTGAAATTAATGCATAAAAGATGGCATAAATAAAAGTTCAAAGAGAGTGAAATGTTAAAATAGACAGAAAAGAGTCCAATTTGCCTGGAATTGTGACCTGTACACGCTGAAATGTTTTAAGCTATTAGTAGAGGCAGCTAGGGGGCTTGCAGGCTAGAGTGCTGAACTTGGAGTCAGCGCAACTCTTCTTTCCAAGTTCAAATCTGACCTCAGATGCTCACTAGCTGTGCAACTCTGGGTAAATCTACTTAACCTCTGTTTGCCTTAATCCACTGAAGAAGGAAACGACAAATCACTCTCTAGTATCTTTGCCAAGAAAATCCACCAGACAGTATGGTACATGGGATCAGAAAGAGTCCAAATTACTGAACAACAACATGCTATAAATTGGCTTAGAACCAATTTGTGAAGGGCCTTCAATTGTCAGAATAGAGAGTTTGTAGCAATAATAATAAAAAATAACAAATACAATAACTAATATATGTTTTTCAGATTTGCAACATATTTGACACATATTATCTCACTTTATGTAGCACTTCTGTAGTAACAACAACTGGGAAAATAATATTTATTTATATAATGCTTTAAAATCTGCAAGGAGCTTTACAAATATTGCATGTCTTTGTCCTCACAATAGCACTAAGAGGTAGGTCCCATTGACATCTCCATTTTACATCAGAGGAAACTGATGAAGAAAAAGGTTAATGATTTTCCCAGGATTAGACAGCTAATACATGCCTAAGGCTGGATTTGAACTCTGGTCTTCCTAACGCCAAGTCCAGCATTCTGTCCACTATGCCACATAACTACCTGTTTATTCTTTGTTTGGTACATAATGAGGAACCTGGGTGGGGTGATCAGAGAACAGTCTATTAGGAAGATTACTTGAGCGGAGGAGAGAATGTACTGGAGAGAAGATCAGTTAGTGTTAGGAAAGTCAATGAGAGGGCTTGAACAAAGGTGGTTGCAATGTGTCTGCAAAGGAGGCATGAGAAAGAATAGCTGCTCTCATTGAAGAAACTATAGTCAAAAGCTCCTCAGAGTTACTGACCAATTAATTGTCTTTTCTCCCAAATATACTAAGACTGTATCAGAGTTATACTAAAATATATCAGAGAAGACATACTGGGAATAAGAATGATTCTGCTCTCTGTGTTCAGCTATCGACCATATCCTTTCCTTTTGCTTCCTATCAGAAAAAATGCAGAGACTATTGAATTTCAATTGGTGTCCTATTTGTTCTCTACAAGAAATTATTCAATGCACAGAAATATAATACTGCCCTCAATACTCTTAAAAAAGAATTGATCAAATTTATATAGATATGGGATTAATGTAGCATATTTTAAATTTTTTATTGATATACTTTGCCTTTATAGTGCCTTCATTTCCCAAAATATGTTTCCATTCTCTTTCTGAAAGCCAAATCATATCACAGAGATCTTAAAAAAGAGAGAAAAATAGCTTAGCAAAAATGGCAGAGAAATCAACGAAGCATGACATTAAAGGCAGATGCTACAGCCATAGTCAACCACCTCTAAAAAGAAGGGAGAAAGTAGCATTTTCATATTTCTTCTTTGGGGGCAAGCTAGGTCATTATAATTTCACACTATTGGGGGATAGTGTAGCATATTTATATAACTAAAGTATTCTTAGTAAATGATATTATAATGGACATAGAAACCATACTCCATGCTCTGTGTTTCCCCTTCCCCCAACCTCTCCAAGAATACTGGGAATATTGCATTTGCAATCCAAAAGAGAACTAGAAAGCAAAATGCAACAATTGGAGTTGCTGTCACATAATGGGCTACAGATGAACTTGTAAATAGCAAAATGGATTAGTCATGGATAGCTGTCTTGAAACTTCTATAGAAATTAATGTGAAAGTGGTTAAAGCAGAAATTCTTATTCTAGGGTCTGTGAAGTTCAACATTTTAATAATTGTATTTCAGCATAGTTGTAGTTGGTTTCATTTTTAATCTCATACATTTCATTTTATGCATTTTAAAAGATCATTCTGAAAATGGGTTCATGGCACACAATGAAAAAAGGTTAAGATGTCTGGGGGCAAGGAAATAGAAAAATTTTACCTTGATTTTGAAATTAAGAAGACCATTTGAGGGGCATCTAAGTGGCTCAGTAGATAGAGAGCCAGACCTGAAGACAAGAGGCCTTGGATTCAAATCTGGTCTCAGATACTGTTGTGTGACCCTGGACAAGTCACTTAACTCAATTGCCTACTCTTCTACCTTAAAACCAATACTTAGTATAGATTCTGAGTCAACAGTTTTGAAGAATTAGATTATTTAGTTTCTAGTTAATTTTAAACTTGCTTTTCCACGAACCCTTGTTAATTATAATTTTTATCAGATTATGATCCAAAAAAGTTGCATTCATTACTTTTGCTTTTCTGTATTTGTTTGCAATATTTTTATCCCCTAGTACATGGTTGATCTTTGTTTATGTACCAGGTACTGCCAAGATGAAAGTATATTCCTTTTTATCCCTATTCAATTGTCTTCAGGTATCTATTAACTCTAATTTTTCTATTTCATTCACTTCCCTTACTTCTTTCTTATTTATGTTTTGGTTCGATCTATCTAGTTCTGAAAGGTGATGGTTGAGATCCCCTACTAGTATGGTCTTACTATCTATTTCCTCCTTAAGCTCTTTTAATTTTTCCTTTAAAAATCTAGATGCTATATAATTTGGTGCGTAAATGTTTAGTAATGATATTGCTTCATTGTTTATAGTACCTTTTTAGCAAAATATCATTTCCCTCCTTATCTCTTTTAATCTGATCAATTTCTACTTTAGCTTTGTCTAGTATCATGATTGCTACACCTGCTTTTTTTTACTTTAGATGATGTATAATAAATTCTGCTCCAGTATTTTACCTTGAATCTGCGTGTTACCCTGCCTCAAATGTGTTTCTTGTAAACAACATATAGTAGGATTCTGGTTTTTAATCCATTCTGCTATCTACTTCTATTTAATGAGTGAGTTCATACCATTCACATTCAGCATCAGGATTATGAACTGTGTATTGCCCTGAATCATATTATCCCCTTTATATCCTGTTCTATTTATTCCCTTTCACTCTGTTCCTCCTCATTGATATTTTGCTTTTTGTCCCCTCTCCCATTTCCCCCTCCCTTCAATTACCTCCCCTTTCCCTTGTCTTTTTCTCCTTCTACTTCTCTGTAGGGTAAGGTAGAATTCTATACCCCACCGGGTAGGCTTATTTTTTTCCCTCTCTGAGCTAGTTACAATGAGAGTAAAGTTTAAGCATTGCCCATCACTACCTTTATCCTCCCCTCTCTGTAATGATTTTCATGCCTCTTTATGTTATATAATTTACCCCCATTTTGTCTCTCCCTTCCCTTTTCTCTCAGTACAACCTTCTCTTTAACCCTTTTGATTTTTTACACATCATTCATATGCATACATATCATACATACATATCATATCATCACATTTACCTACATGTCATATCATCTTATATTATCATATAATACATCGTATCACTATAATCAGCTTGCTTCCCCATCCTATTTCTGAATAAATTCCTTCTATCTTCTCTACTACTAAGAGTAATTTTTGAGAATTACAGATATCCTTTTTTCCATGTAAACATATAAATATTTTGACTTTAATGAGGCCCTTAAATTTCTTCTTTCTTATTTACCTTTTTGAACTTCTCTTGTGTCTCATGTTTGGACTTCAAATTTTTTGTTTAGGTCTGGCTTAATTCTCAGGAATGATTGGAAATCTTCTATCTTATTAAATGTCCATTTTTCCCCTGAGAGAATATACTCAGTTTTTCTGGATAGGTGAATCTAGGTGGTAAATCCAAATCTTTCACCTTCCTGAATACTATATTCCATGCCTTTCAAATTCTTTAATGTAGAAGTTACTAGGTCCTGTGCAATCCTGATTGTTGCTTCATGGTATTTTAATAATTTCTTTCTGGCTGTTTGAAAAATTTTCTCCTTAGCTTGGTGGCTCTTAAATTTAGCTATTATATTCCTGGAAGTTGTCATTTGAGGATTGCTTTCTAGAGGTGATCTGTGAATTCTTTCAATTTCAATTTTATTTTCTTGTTTGAGGATCTCTGGTCAGTTTTCTTTGATAATTTTTTGTCATATGATGCCGAAGGTTTTTTCTTGATCATGGCTTTCAGGTAGACCAATATCTCTCAAATCATCTCTCGTAGATCTCTTTTCGAGGTCAGTTATTTTTTCAATAGGATATTTCGTGTTTTCCCCTGTTTTTTTCATTCCTTTGATTCTGCTTTATTGTTTCTTTATTTCTCATATAATCATTAGTTTCTAGATGGTCAATTCTGATTTTTAAGACCTGATTTTCCTCTATCAGTTTTTGGTTCTCCTTTTTTTTCAATTTGAACATTTCTTCTTGCATCACTTTCATTTTTTCTTGTATCACTTTACTTTCTCCTTGCATCATTTTAATTTCTCTTTCTCACTTTTCCTAAGCTTTGCTTAGTTAGTTTTTGAAGTCTTTTTTTTGTAACTCTTCCAAAATCTGTGCCCAATCCATAGGGGTTTTTTTTTGGACTTTGTGTGTGTTTCCTTTGCTCTCACCTTCCCCTTCTGTGTCTGTATCTTGTCTCCATAAAAATTCTTTAGAGTTGGATTTTTTGTTGTTGTTTACTCATTTTCCCTATCTAATTATAAGTAAGCACTCTTTTCTGGGAAGTTGGTGTGCCCTCTTAAACTTCAGTTCTTCCCTGATGCTATTTTTTGTTTATTTTCTGGGTTTTTACCAGTTTCAGTTCTTGAAGGATGATGTGATGGTCTGAGGGCTGAGAACTCTAAGCTTCCCCTCCCCCTGTGGATTCAATTGACTCTTGAGATGCTGATAGCTTAAAGACTTACCTCAGGCATGGGCATAAACTTCTGATCTCACTCTGAACTTGATCAGTTCAAGAGTTGATCAAATTCTAGTCCCAGGCTAAGGCTCAATTTTTTGTCTTACTATGTACTTGATCCAATCAGACAAACCCTTGATTGCCTTATCCTGGAGCTCTGCCCTAAGTTTTGGGTAAAAATATTTGCCCTTCCCTGAACTTTGTCCTCACCCCAAAGTATGAACTATGTCCTTATTCCCCAACCCCAACTGGGATTCCCAGCTTCACTCTGAGCCCACAAGGATCAGCCCACTTCAACCCAGACTGCCCTGGAATGGAACTCTGTGCTTTTTCACAGGTTTGAAATTTCAAGGGGTGTGGGTTGGCTGGTGACACTATAATGTAGGAAATGTCAGATATTGAAAATTTCTCCCCCAATGAAGGAGTACATCAGTTCAAATCTGGCCTCAGATACTTCCTAGTTGTGTGACCCTGGGCAAATCACTTGATCCTGATTGCCTAGACCTTGCCTTTCTGTCTTAGAATTGATTCTAAGTCAGAAGGTAAGGGTTTTGGGGTTTTTTAAGTGTATATGGGGGAGGGAATGACATTGCTATCCATAAGCACATTGCCTAATGAAAATTAAATGTTAAGTAAGCATTTAAATCATCTTTTAAAGTTTTCACTTTTCTTAAATCCCTTGGGCTATTTGAATTGTCAGTGATGAGTGACTTTTACAGAGATTCACTGTATACAAATGAGATACAGCTTACCTGGCAAAGAAAGAAAACAATCAATCATTCAGCAAGTATTTATTAGGCAACTACTAAGTGCCAGCCCCATATGAGACATTGAGAATAATAGTATAATAAATGCAGTAATCTGTACTCCAAAAAACTTGCATTCTAAGGGAAGGTAACAAGGACATATGTGAATGTGTGTGTGTGTATGCATATATATGTGTGTGTATGTATATATGTATAGTGACAGACACAGAGTGAGAGAGAGAGACAAAGACAGAGAGAACAGAGAGATAAACAGTCAGAGAAAGAAACAGAAAGAGTCAGAGAGAGGGGGTGCAAAGAGAGATATAACAAGGTGGAACAGTAGATAGAACACTAGGCCTGGAATGTGGAAGATCTGAGTTACAATTCATCCTCAGTCACATTTTACCTATGTGACCCTAGCTAAGTCATTTAGCCTCTGTCTGCTTCAGTTTCTACAAATGTAAAATGGAGATGATGATAGTACCTACCTCACAAAGTTGTTGTGAGGTTTCACTAAGATCTTATTTATAAAGTGCTTATTTAATAGCGTTCCTGGTACATAATAAATGTTTAATAAATGTTTGTTTTCTCTATAGACAGATACAGATTGGATAGATATAGATATGTATACATGCAAATATTTATATACATACATATTTTAAATTACCTTCACTTTCAATTATTCCTTTCCTTTCCCCCTACCAGACAGCCTTATAATATATGAAAGAATAAAAAAGAAAGGAAACCAAAGACAATTAAATAAAAAATTAACTTATAAATGAACCAAGTTTAATATTATACACAGTGATCCATAATCCTTCACTTCTGAAAAGAGGAGAGGTAAATGTATTTTATCTCTTCTTAAGGACCAAATTTATTCATTATAATTACATAGCATTTAATTTTGATAATTTTTTTCTTTTTTTCATTATTTTAGTTAGTAAGTACCTTGTTTCCTTGTTCTGCTTTCTTTACTTTCCATCAGTTTATAAAAGTCTTCAGATATTTCTCTGTATTCCTCACACATAATTTTTATGATGTAAACTTATATTAACTTTATGTGCACAACTTTATTATCTACTCCCCAATCAACTTATTATTTATAGGAATCTGGCTTGCTAAGGGAATAGAGCACTGGACCCAAAATCAGAATGACATAAGTTAAAATGTGACTCCAGATAGTTATAGCCGTATGACCCTGTGATCTTCCAGGTCGTTGTATGGACCAAATGAGATAATATTTGTTAAGTTTCCTGGTAACTTTAAAGCACTAAATAAACACTTAAAGTATTATATAAATTGTCTCTAGTTCATTGATACTATCAAAAAAAATGTTGCTATAAATATTTTAGGGTATTTAGGACCTCTTTGGTCTTGACCAAAGAGTATGGATATTTTCTTCAGTTTTGTTGTAATTCCAAATTCTTTCCATGATGATTGGGCCACTTAACAACTTATGTATTAGTGTGCCTGTCTTTCCAGAACCCCTCTAACATTAACCATTCTCATCCATTGTTATCTTGGTCATTTTGCTGGGTGAAAGGTAAAACCTCAGAATTAATCTGATCTGCATTTCTCTTATTATAGATAGCTGAGAAGTCTTTCATATAGTTGTTAGTAATTTCAAATTTTTCTTTTAAGAATTATTTATTCCTTTCTTTTAACTACTTATTCATTAGGGAATCTGCCTGATTTACTCCATTTGTCATCAATACATTCAACTCAGTAGTCACAATATAAGAGGCAGAACCATGAATGCCTGCCAAGTAGTCTGAGCACTTATGTTTTTATAAGGTCTACAGGCACCCTAAAAGCAAAAGAAAGGTTGATGTACTAAGAGGTCCTATTGGCAACATAATTCTCCCATTCACATCAAGTTTAGCTTTTGGGGACTACCAAAAGCTTGATTTTTTGTGACTAACTCCATTCAGGTATAAAACAATGTTCCTAAAACAGGTCCTGCTAGCAAGAGCAGTTACTATAAATTTATACAAGAATACTCTTATGTCTGATAGGATGAAGATCTCAAAAACTACTTCAAGTGGTAATAATACCTTGTTTTCATCTTTAATGCCTTCCTGCTCCTCAAGAGCCCAACTGCCCTCCCTTCCCGTTGATTGTAACTTATTTGTTGTTTGAACCTTAATGAGACTGTCAGTCACTGACAAATAAGGTTCAGCTACAGCAGCCACATTCCAATGGTTTGCTCCCAAGTTCCAGTATTCTGTAACAAGGGTCCTTATCTTAAAAAGAAGTCAAGGCACGATGGAAATCCAAGAGATAAAAGAAATTTAGTCCAAACAAAATTTTATTTAAATTTTTTTCAAAATAATTATTATTTGATTATCCTTGTCAATGTCCAAGAGAAGAATCCACTGTCTCATTTTACGAACTCATCCCTAGATTAAAGATTAAAGATTAAAGATTTTCAGAACATTTTTTCCTTGTCTCTAATATGAATCCATTTAATAAAGTAGAAAAATCCATTAAAAAATTCTACTCTTGAAGAAAAAGAAATTGAAGGTATCAAAGTGGGCAAGGAGGAAACTAAGCTATCACTCTTTGCAGATGATATGATGGTCTACTTAAAAAATCCCAGAGAATCAACTAAGAAGCTTGTAGAAATAATCAACAACTTTAGCAAAGTTGCAGGATACAAAATAAATGCACATAAATCATCAGCATTTCTATACATTTCCAACACACTAGAGCAGCAAGAAGTAGAAAGAGAAACACCATTCAAAATCACCCTAGACAATATAAAATACCTAGGAATATACCTACCAAAACAAACACAGCAATTATATGAAAACAACTACAAAACACTTTCCAAACAAATAAAACTGGATCTAAACAATTGGAAAGCCATTGATTGCTCATGGGTAGGACGAGCTAACATAATAAAAATGACAATTCTACCCAAATTAATTTACCTATTTAGTGCCATACCTATCAAGCTACCAAAAAACTTCTTTACTGAATTAGAAAAAACTATAACAAATTTCATTTGGAATAACAAAAGATCAAGAATATCAAGGGAAATAATGAAAAAAAATGTGAAGGNTGATACAAAAAGTGTCAAGTGATGTGAGGAATAAGATTTTATTTGGATGAGATTAGGAAAGACTTCATAGAGCAAGGGCACCAAAACAGCTTGGAGACACTTGCTAGATTTCAATAGGCATAGATTAAAGGAAGGAATGTATTCCAAGATTAAAGTTTAGTCTGAGCAAAAGTCTGGAGGGAGATCATGTAAGGCAAAATTCAGATAAGAGGCAGCTAGATGGCTTGGTAGATTGAGAGCCAGGCCTAGAGACAGGAGGTTCTGAGTTCAAATCTGACCTTAGACACTTCCTAGCTGTGTTCACCTAGACAAGTCACTTCACCCTGCCCCTTAACACTCTTTTACGTTGGAATCCATCAACAGTATTGATTCTAAGATGGAGGTATGGAGTTTTTTTTTTCCTTTTAAAGATAAATTAGAGGGGGCGCGGGGGGGGGTGGTTGAAGGGGAAAGGAGGAGCATGAATCATGTAACCATGTTAAAAATGAATATTAATAAATGTAAAAAAAAAAAAATTCTACTCTTGTTGGAGGAACAGTTGGTGAGGATCCCCTGTATAATTCATATACCAGAAGACTAGTAGGCAGTCAATTACCTCCCAGTTGTCTTGTGTCTAGGAAAAGATGTAAATATTTCAGGGAAGACAAATTTTAGAGTATCATTCTCTCACTCGAATGAATCATTTTTGCATGGAAATGACCTTCAAAGGCTTTTAGTGGTGGAAGGTGAGCTCTGGTAGGCTTTACTAAGCTGGAAAGCTTAGGAGTATAGTCCAAGTGCCAGACTGGGTTTCTTGTCCAAACAAAGACTGGGGAGGCTCATCACCAATACACTGGCCAGTGGTTGATGGATTCTTTCTCCACGGTGTCCATGAAGCCCTGAAAGATCACTTTCCTCTCCACATTTTGTTTCTTGGGGTTATTTTTAGGTTGACATTTTGGGATCATCTCTTCTGCCTACCAAAGAGTGCCAAAGAATGCCAAGCTGGACATTATACGTGTAAGGCGAAGAGTTGGGCTAGTGGGTGTTGAAAGTCAGAGTCTTTGGCTCTTTGCCTCCCTGTCGGCACTGTGGCCTTCATCCCATTCCCACTCCCTCCCCTTATGCCTAGTGAGCTGGACGGAAGCCAAGACATTTGATGGACATTAATGATCAGATGTTGGGCTGCTGAGTCCCTTGTGAGAACGCTGCTTGGTGCCTCCCCTCCCATCATCACTGTCCCTTTTCATCTTTTTTGCTTCACCAGCTTCGGCTGCTGAGTATATATTTGGAGTGTTTGCCGGAAGCAAGCAGCGTCTCTATAATCACACATTGTCTCTTTTACACATGCACGCACATACACACATCTCTCCACTCCAAAAATCAAAGGCATATGTTCACCAGGAGGGAAGAGAAGGGGGAGATGAATGGGCTTGCATAATAAAAGTATCAGTAATCACTATAATGACATTAACCAAGTCCACTAGGGAGGCATGTATTTGGATCTGATAAGCTGGAATCCTGGGGGAGGATTGGTACCAGTTAGCCTGTTAACAAATGACAGGTTGCTGTTAAATTAGTTTGGCAGTGTTATGAAAGTTTGAAACAACTTATGGGTAGGCGTAAAGAGGAAAAGAGGACTTGAAAAAGCTGATCCCACCTAACCCAAATTGATTTTAGCTGAGATCTGTTCAAAATGTCCCTCCCTCAGTATACATCCGGATGCAAGCTGGCGTGACTGGAGACCCAAATCACAAAAGCAAGATTCCTGTATAAACGCAGATATCTACATTTTTATAGGGAAGATTATCCATCCATTCTGCTTCTACACAGGGAAAGATTTCACTGATCTAACCACACTTGACTTTTCGTTTTTTAAAATAAATAATAAAAACTATGTTTTAACACGCAGTGAGAATAGTATTACTCAATCTAGTACTCACCCATGTTATAACGCATAAAGAGATCACCTTGTAACAAGGTTCCAAATCTCCTGTTTCTGACAGTGACTGTGTAACCAAAGGTTTGTTGTACACATCAAACCCATCAGTGTTCTATACAATTCTTTGGGATTTTTAAATTTTATTTTATGTTTCCCCCAATTATATCTAAAAATGTTTCCAACATTTTAAAAAGAATTTTGATTCTCAAATTCTCTCCCTCTCTCCCTCCACACCCTGATGTGGTAAGTAGTCTCATGTTCTACACAATTCTTAACAATCATAAGTTAGCCTGGAGGCCAGCCTACATCCATTTGTTGTTGTTTAATCTTTTTCTCCTTCCTGATTCTTCGTGACCCAATTTAAGGTTTTCTTGTCAAAGATACTGGAGTGAGGAACTGTTAGGTGGCTCAGTAGATTGAGAACCAAGCTTTTTTTTTTTTTTAGTTGTCAACAAAATTTATTGAACACAAAAGGAACCTTTAAAAGCCTCTTAGATTTGTACAAAAATTGTATTAAATGACTTATGTATCTCTTGGAAAGGTTTTGACCTCTTTTCTTCCCCTACTACCTTGCCTCTGTGTTCATCACTTCCACATTTGTGAACTATCAATAAATGTTAGCCCTAAATTGCTAACTGATCCCAAAGAGCATTCCCATAAATTCCCATCCCATGGAGAAGTCCAACCATCCAGAAAGTAAACTGTGACCTGAAAAAAATCATGGGATTTTGTGCATAATGTTATGTACATAGTAAAATTCCTTATCCCTGGGATCACACGACCTTTCTATAACTCTGATCCTTGTACCAGGAACCAAGAAGCCCCTCCAAATCCAGTTTTGATCACCTCTGCCTTCTCTTTGTTTCTTCCTTCTCTCAGATTCAGAGGAATTCAAAGTCACATTTCTAGCTGAGTCATATTGTAGTAACTAATGTCTTTTGCTGAGTTGTTAGCATCAGGGTCCCTATTAACAGTCAGACTATAAAATGGTACTCTTGTATCATGAGAAACGAGACCCCAGAAAGCCTCCCTAGCAATTTCCTCCCAGTTATATTTAAGAAGGGAGATATTCTCATCACACAGGACAGATGGATTAAAAGTTCCACCATTGTTAAGGAAAGGGAGAGAGGAAGCTCATCATGAACCAGGGAAGTCCTGGGTCCAAATCCAGCCTCAGATACTTCCTAGCTGTGAAAACTTGGGCAAGTCACTCAACTCCCACTGCCTAACCCTTACCTCTCTTCTGATTTGGAACCAATAGATAGTGTTGATTCTAAGAGAGAAGGTAAGAGTTTTTTTTAATTAGTTACTTGAAAAAAATTTTAAGATACCAGAGTGGTTTGTCCTTTACTTCTCTTTTACAGATGAGGAAACTGAGGCAAGCAGGGTTAAGTTGCTTGCTGTTAAGTGACTTGCCTAAGTTCACACAGCTAATAAGTATCTGAGGCCAGATTTGAACTCAAGAATATGAGTCTTCCCGACTCTAAGACCTGCTTGGAAGAGTTTCATTATCTGGGAGTGTCCTATATTAATTAAATCACAGTTGACTAAAATGATGGATGTTTGCACTTTTTTAAAGGATTGATATGTCATATAAACTCATTCTCTCCAGGCTCCCTGAGAGCATCCTTGGTACCACTTCAGGAGCAGGTAGAACAATGGGGATAATAAGCAGCATAGCCTCCTTCAACATGAGACTATATTTTTAGAGCTTTTTGTTCCATTTAACTTAGAGATATTGAGTATTGGGTAGAGTGACATCTATTCAAAATGTTATTAAGTTTTTATTGATTGGGTTTATGTCTAAGTGATTGTGAACAAAGGGGTAAAGGCCCGGGTTCAATGCAGTTTTATCCATAGCTTTCTAGTTTATTTCAAAGCTCGTTGTTTGTAATATGGGAGTTTGCCTTCTGCCAGTCCATGAATGAAAGTGAACTTCTGAGATAATAATAATCACTATTATTACATGTGACATAAAATAAAAATTACATGACTCTGCTTCAGATACAAACATTTTTAACTATTATTCTTAATGTAGAACTCTAAGGTATTGGGACAAATACTTTTTTCCCCTGATTGTAGGGCTAAGGGGAAGCTAGATGATTTAGTAGATAGAGAGCCAGACCTGGAATTAGGAGGTCCTGTGTTCAAATGTGGCCTCAGAACACTTCCTAGCTGTGTGACCCTAGGCAAGTCACTTAACCCTAATTGCCTAGCCTTTATCACTCTTCTGCCTTGGCACAAAACTAATGATCCTAAGATAGAAGGTAAGGAGTAGAGCTAGAAGTTTTAACTTGTTGATAGTGGATCATTCTCCCATACAACTTGAGGATATTACATAAGCTTTTACATTATTTTGGAAATATTATTCTTTCCTACCCTTCCAAAATACCTTTTGAAGCATTCATAAAAATTTTTGCATGCCTTTCTTAATAACAAATATTTTGTGTTGTTTTTAAAAATAGATTTTATGGATATTTAATATTTTGTACTTTTAATGCAAAAAGTTTTCCAGATTTTTCCCCATCAGGAATTTAAAGTTGATAACACATTTCTGTGCAATGTCAAGAGAGGTCATGAACGTTAACACTAAAAATACCCTTGCTGTTCGCTCTAGCCTACTGCATGCAATTCAAAGTGATTTTTACATTTTCTCAAGATCCTGTTGATTATTTGCTCTGTAAATACTCTCTGTTTTAGTATGATAAAAGATGCAAGAAATGTTTGGCAGATTAGAAATTGGCTTTTCATCTCAATAGTGGCAGGTTTGCTTGTGATGGATGGATGATTCGGAACAGCTTTGTTGGCACCGTTCATTATTTATCATGGTTATTTAAAGGGTCTTCTACTCAAAGTCTGTTGGGATATGGAGGTGACCCTGAGTTCTTGACTCAGAGTAGGGGGTGTCTACATAATTATTTTACAGATGCTTGAATTCAACATTTATTAAGCATCCAGTGTCCAAAGATAAAATATTCATAAAGTATATAGCTCAGTGACTGGCACATAGTAGGCACTTCATAATGTTTATTCTTCTTTCCTCCTGATATGTACACAGCACTTTGCTAGGTCCTGGGATTTCAATACAGAACAGCCTCTGCCCTTAAGGAGATGGAATTCAACTAGAAAAACATAACATTCATGCACACATACACAGTACACACACACACACACACACACACACACACACACACACACACGTAAATTCAAAGTATACACAAAGTTATACCAAAAAAGTTCAATAAAGATAGAGCACTAACACTGAAAGGAATTAGACAACATCTCATGTTGGACAGGGTATCTCCACTCAATTTTGAACAAAGCTAAGGTATATTTAAGGAATAGTACAGGACACCAATATTTTTTCCTGAGAACCACTTCTTAAAAGGGGGGTATTCCCCAAATCAGATTGTGAAATAAACTTAAAAAATGAATCCCTAAACCCTGATTCTCCAAACCACCACCATCCATCTTCATACAAAATGAAGGCTATTGATGCCATTGTCAACAGTTAAGGAGAAAGGCAGAGAAGCAATATAGTCTATCTCCCTTTGATCTCGGAATCAGGAAGGTCTGTGTTCAAGTCCCATTTCTGACATATTCTGGCTGAGTAAGCCAGAATGAATCACAAAATCTCTCTGTGCCTCAGTCAACTCAGTAAGACTACATATCATGAAGATGCCATTCTAGTATTGAGTTTCCTTACCAGGATATCCTCATCCTGGTAAAATTACCAGATGAGTAAAATAAGCACACACACACATTATATATGTATATATAATGATGGCTTGCATATAATACATTACTTGATCCCAGCAATTCTTAAGGAATCTTATCTGATGCTTGAAATGCATTGACTTCAAGTCTAGGAATTGTTCTCCTGGACCATTCTCCTTCTCATTGGGAGTCACTACTAGGCTCATCAAATGCCATATGATTAAACAAATGTATCACACATAGAAATTGGGAGGAAGAAAAGCAGAGTAAATGAGTTGGTGTGTATTTAAAATGCTAATTTGGGGAATTGTGGGAAGGGAGAAGTTTTTTATTTAAGTTTAATAAAGATTTTATTTTACCCATTATATGTAGTAACAACTTTCCACATAAGCTTTATGAAGTTATATGGCCCAAATTGTCTCCCTCTCTCTCTCTCTTCTTTTCCCCCTCCCAGAGAGGGCAAAGAGTCTGATCTGAGCTATATACATCATGCAAAACATAGTTCCATATTGTTCATTTTTGTTAGAGAATAATCATATTAAACTAAATCCCCAAGACAAAATCTTGAATAAACTTAAGTGAAAAATCTCATGCTTTGATCTGCTTTCTGACTCCAACAGTTCTTTCTTTGAGGGGAAGATAGCATTCTTTGTCATAAGTCTTTGAGAATTGTCCTAGATCATCGTATTGCTGAGAATAGCTAAGTCTATCACAGTTGATCATTCCACAGAATTGCTGTTACTGTGTACAATGTTGTCCTGGTTCTGCTTATTTCACTCTGCATCAATTGGTCTTTCGATCTCTTTCTGAAATCACCCTGTTCCTCATTCCTTATAGCACAATAGTATTCCATCACCATCATATACCACAATCTGTTCAGCCATTCCCCAATTGATGAACATTGAAGAGAAAAATTTAAACATCTATTCAATTAGCCAAATAGCTTTCAGGGAAGTTAGATGGTACCGTGGATAGAATGCCAGACCTGGAAGCAGGAAGACATGAGTTCAGATCTGTGCTCAGATACTTACTAGCAAATCACTAAATCCTATTTACTTCAGTTTCCTCATCTATAAAATGATCTGGGAAAGGGAATGGCAAACTATGTCTGTATCTTTGCCAAGAAAACTCAAAACAGGGTCAAGAAAAGTTGGACAGACCAAACAACAACCTAAACGATAAATGGCTTATAAGAATTCATCATGAGGACATAGGAGAGCACTGAGATCCTGAGTTCTTGGTCTGGTTCTACTACTAATTAATTTTATGACTTTGGCAAAATCCTCTTCTCCCTTTAGGACACAGAGAGCCTCTCTATGTAATGAAGGAATTGGACTTTTTAGTTTCTTCTGAAACTAGCAGTTTGTGATCCATGACACATTGTCTGCTCTATAAGGATAAGTGCATGATACTATAAAAAATTTACTAGTAATCATACCCATTCCCAGTTGTTCTTTTTTTCCTACTTGTTACTATTTTTTAAACCCTTGCTTTCCATCTAAGAATCAATACTAAGTATTGGTTTCAAGGCAGAAGATAGGCAAGGGCTAGGTAATTGAGGTTAAATGACTTGTTCAAAGTCACACAGCTAGGAAGTGTCTAAGACCAGATTTGACACCCAGATCTCCTGTCTCCAGGTCTGGTTCTCCATTCACTGAACCACCTAGCTGGCCCCTACTCAAGTTGTTTTTATTTTACCTATTTCTGAACACAACTTATTCCCTCTTGAAGGTAAGCTACTCCTTTTGATATAACAGGCATTTATTAAATGTTTATTGTTGAACATTCATTCAATAAGCATTTGTTCAATGCTTCCTCTGTGCTCGGTATTAAGTGTATGTGCCATATTTATGGAAATGGAATTATTTTCTTTAGAGTATATTCAGCAAATAGAGACCCAAGCTTGGATATGGGTTCAAATTTGGCCTCCTTCAATTTCTAGCTGTAGGACCCTGGGCAAGTTACTTAGCCCCAGTTGCCCAGCCTGTACCGTTCCTCTGCCTTGGAACTTATTCTCAGTATTGATCCTAAGACAGAAGGTAAGGATGTAGAAAATAAATAAATAAAGCATATTCATTTCTATGAACTCAGTTTTAGAGCTTGAAAAAGACCTTTTGAGAGCATCTTATTGAATCTTCTCATTTTACAGATGAGGAGATTTAAATTATCTGCCCAAGGTTTCATATACTAAAGAAATAAATCAGCATTCATACCTAGGTCCAATGTTTCCCAAATCCAATGTCCTTTCTATCACCTGGCATTAAACCTGATATTTGTCTATTTATGGGTAAAGGGCAGAAGTGGGCATTTGTAATAATTTTTGCATGCCTTTCTTAATAACAAACATTTTGTGTTCTTTTTAAAAATAGATTTTATGGATATTTAATATTTTGTATTTTTAATGCAAAAAGTTTTCCATACAATCCTTGCTAGAGAGATCATGCTTTAATCAAAACATGAGGTAGTTTTGTTTGTTTGTTTGGTGGTGGTGGTAGTGGTGGTGGTTCTGGTGGTGATGGTGGTATGTGTGTGTATTGGTCCGTGTGCTTTTTTGGGATAGTATAAATTGACCCTGGTGGTAAAAATTCCTTGGGCCGTTTTATTTTTCAAAGAAAGTAAGGGATAGAAACCCACTCCACTGTAAGGCTTTTATAAGGCACAAGGATTGCACTCTTGTTATAGGTTTTTGGAATTAGAGTGAAAGAAAACTATGCACATGGAGGTCATGGTTTAACTTTACGTAAACTAATTTATCAAAGACAAGATGCTTTTACAAAGGCTTTTACACTAAATAATTGTTTACATTTTAGAAGAAAGGAATCATAGTTCTAGAGTTAGAAGGGCCCAAAGAGGTAATCTAGACCTACCCTTTTGTTTCACAGGAAACAAAACGGAAGACTAGAAAGTTTAAGGCACTTATCTGAGGTTGCACAGGTAGCAAAAGACTGTAATTTAAACTCAGGTTCTCTTACTTTTAAATTCCACACTTCAAGGCTATGTTTATACATCTGTGACACACATCGCATGCAAAAATTAGCCAAAATCCACTGAGCTACCCAGCTTGCCAGTTGTGTAGCTTAGTGGATTGAGAGTCAGGCCTAGAGACAGGAGGTGCTAGGTTCAAATCTGGCCTCAGACACTTCCCAGCTGTGTGACCCTGGGCAAGTCACTTGACCCCCATTGCCCACCCTTACCACTCTTCCACCAAGGAGCTAATACACAAAAGTTAAGGGTTTAAAAAAAATTAGCCAAAATTTAGCAACTGATTAAATGTAGAAGCATAACCATGTTTTTATGATGTCAATATTTATTATATCTTACCTTGGTAACTTTATTTTTTAGTTATTTCATAGTGTCTGACTCTTTGTGACCATTTGGGGTTTTCTTGGTGAAAACACTGGATTTTTTTGCCATTCCCTTCTCCAGTTCATTTTATAGATGAAGAAACTGGAGCCAACGGGGTGAAGTGACTTGACCAGGCTCACACAAAAGTGTCAGATAAGTCTTCCTGACTCCAGACACAGAGTTCTTTATCTGCTGTTCCACCTCACTATTAGCTTTATTGCCTGATGTTAAATTTGTTCCAGAAGCCTTCTGAAATTCATTGGATTGTGCATTATTAACATTTTCTCAATCATTTTCTTAAGTCTAGAAAACTAACAGAACAAAATCAAGCTCTGCTTTGCCACGTTCTGGAGTGTAAATGCTCATACTAACATTTTAACAATCAGCTTTTAGAAGTCACAAGCTGGCTCCCAGCACCATTGTTCTGTTTGAATGGCTTGAAGGTCAGAAAAGGGAGAAAGAGAAAGGGAAATCTCAGGAGGAACTTGCCAAATAGTTCCTTAGGTTGTCTGATAGTGTTGCTGTGGTGAAAATATTTCATCGCTCTCCTTTTTGACCTCTGGATATTTTAGTTTTTCATTATCACTCATAATATCTGGTGGCCAGAATTGACCTCAATATTCCAGATGTGGCTTGATTAAAAGGGAAGCACAGATATCCCTTCCACATAATAGAGGTTAGGAAGATGACTCCCCTGTGATCTAGAAAATCTGCATAAAATTTTTTGACCTCTCTTTGTAAAGAAGAAATCCAAATTATTTCATTTGTCTTTTAAAGGGTGTTTACAGTACCTTATTGTAAAATTTGGGTTAAGTATCTGGTCTTAGGCTATGTAGTTTTTAAACTTTGTGTCATCTGCTGGCCTTCACATGTCATCTCTGACTTCTGCAAAACTCTCCCAAAATCTCATTTAATTTCTTATGCTGACCCGTGATATATCAAAATTGCAATAGGGAAAATTATAATGTGGAAGGGATACTTGTATTATCTCTCCTATTCTTCAAAAGATATTTCCTTTAATGAAATCTAAGATCAAATTAGCTTTTTTGGAAACCAGATTATATTATCGATGCATATTAGATTTCTAGTTATCTAAAAAACCTTTAGACTTTTTAACATGTAATACTACTTAAGTCAAACACTCCTTATTCAACACTTGGGTAGATTTTTTTTAACTTAAGTGTAGGATTTTACTTTTACCCCTATTTTCAGTTTAATCTTTCTGTCATTCCGACATTTGCTAAGATTTAAACAAAAATTTTCATTCTGCCATTCAACTTCTTAACCTACCTTTTGGTAACTCACAAATTTCTAAACATATTTTCATTCAAATCATTGATTAAAATGTTGAATAGACATTTAGAGTTTTGTAAATATAGCTTTTGTTAGAATAAATAAAACCCTAAGGTTTACCCCCTAGCGGTTTTCTTCCAAGCTGACATTTAACCATTAATCAACAGTCTTTGGGTTCATTTAGTATGACTTGTGCTACAAAAATCCATATTTATCTCTAACAATATCTATTTCCCTTTCTAAGTTCACAAACTAGGAATCACTAAATCCATTCTTGCATTGTAGAAAATGAATTCTAAAACTAAAAAAGACCTTAAAGACTCAGAAGTTAAGCGTTTTTCCTAGGGTTACACAAGCGGAGTCGGCTACAAAACTCAAAATCAGATCCTCTGCCTCCAAATGTAGTGTTCTTTCCACCATATCATATTACCTTCCTAATGCTAGGGATTAATATCAGACTCACCAGTTTGTAGTAATTAAAATAGCCCTTTTTTCCTTTACTTAAAAATTGGGACATGTTGTACCTATCTCCATTTTTCCACCTCCTTTTCTGATGTCCCCAGTTTCTGAAAGAATAGAGAGAGAGTGGTTCACAATGTTCTCTTCAAATTCTTTCAGTTATCTGAGAGCTTAGGACAGAGGAATAAGGTCATTGGAATCAGCTCATTTCATGTCATGTTGCTGACCTTGCACCTCAATTTCCTCATAACCAAGTTTGTTCTCTCTCTAGGTTATAGATCATTATCCACAATAGAAGAGAAATCAGAGAGTTCCATTTTCTCTCTCTTGGCTATTCCTAATAGACCATTTGCTCTAGGATTTGGATTTTTCCTTTGTTTTTCTTGCATATTAGTATTAAAATCTTCAAGCACCCACCTGAATACTTTTGTACAGTTTGTAAATAACCCATCTCATGTTACCTTGTTAGAAATTACCACTATAACTAGCATGGGGAAAAGAGGACTTTGACCAGGGTGTAGACCTGGAGAAATTAGGGGAGAAGTCCTTATTATGAGAAATTTTCCCCATAGTAACCCCTGTTTCTTTGATAACCTTAGTCCTAGGCCTCCAACTACATACATTCTAATTATTCCTTTTGGGTCATGAATTTCTTTGGTAGTCTAGTAAAGCCTCTGGAGCCATTGTCAGAAGAATTGCAAAGGAAAACCATTATATTGAAAGAGTGATCAGGTTTTTAAAAATACTTCACAGACCCCAAGTTAAATGACTCAAAAAAAATCAGATTCCTCTCTTTGGTTTTTAAAGACCACAACTTGACCCCCATCTATCCAACTTCATTGTACATTACTATTCTTTTCTTGCTTTACAATTCAGTTAAATGAACTTCTCAGACTTGGTACTTACTTTTCTGTCCCTATTTCTTTGCACTGTGATATCCCCCATGCCTGGAATATATTTCCTCCTCACTTCTGCACTACAGAATTCATTTTTTTAATAGAATCATAGTTCTAGAGCAGCAAAGCACCTCAGAGGCCATTTATTACAACCCCTTCATTTTACAGATGATTGAACTGAAGCAGACATCAGTCAATAAACATTTATTAAGTCTGTACTAATTGCCAGGCTGTAGCTAGGTGGCACAGTGGATAGAGTGCTCAGCCTGGAGGCAGGAAGACTCCTCTTCCTCAGTTCAAATCTGGCTCCAGATACTTACTAGCTGTGTGACCCTGGACAAGTCACTTAACCCTATTTGCTTCAATTCCTAGTCTGTAAAATGAGCTGGAGAAGGAAATGGCAAACCATTCCAGTATCTTTGCCAAGAAAATGCCATATGGTGTCACAAAGAATTGGACATGACTGAAACAAGGAGAAAAAGAGGTGCTAAACACTGGAGATACAAAGAAATATTAAAGACGTTATCTACCTTCAAGTTGCACACATGAAAACACCCAAACAGCTATTACCAACAAAGAGATGGGACAAATTGGAAATAATCAAAGGAGGGAAAGGGCTACAATTAGGGAGGATCAGGAAAGGCTTCCCGTAGAAGATAGGAATTTAGCTGGAATTTGAAGGAAGCAAAGGAAGTCAGGAGGTGGAGATGAGAAGGGAGAGTACTGATGGTTTAGTGAATTTCTCAAAGTCATACAAAACCTAATTATCACCCACGTAATCTATTTCCTAATTCCCCTCCCCTTAGTACCTATTTTGTACTTAACAATTTTATATTTATTTTATTTTCATTCTCCATATAGTTACTTATTTACATATTATCTCTCCCAATAAACTGTAAGGATCATGAGAACAGGAGAGGTTTGGTTATGGAAAGCTTCAACCTAAAGAAAAGTACTTGAACCTTTTAAATGAAGCTGATTATCTTCATAACCCATACCAAAGACAGTGCCAGGATAGGTGCTTAATAAATGATGTTTAATTTTTAAAATTAACTGATAGAATTTATCTACAAGTATCACCCCGTCACTCCCTGTATCACAGAAGGTATCATCCAGGTGACAGATATTCATACAAATTAAGTCTTTCATGTTTTCACCTTTCAGTTCACTCTCTGTAAATGATCATTAATTGATTAATTCTCTCCATGTTCTCTCAGGATCCCTTTGCTATGGTGCCTCTCACTGAGATTAGCTATCTCGTTCAACATGTAAAGAGTCCATGGTTGGACCTTTCCTTCTTCCATAGTGACTACACTATTAACCCACTCCCCACTCCAATATATTTTTGCCCCAAATTCCTACTTTCCCTTTTATAGTTACATCACCTCACCCCCAACTCCAACTGAATTAGCCTCAGGAAGGGTTTCAGCCCAAACTACACTTTCTGCAAGAGATCTTTCTCTGTGATGCCACAGATACTAGAGTCCTCCCCTCTAAGGTTACTTGTCATCTACTCTGTATACATCTTGTATATAACAATTTATTTATATCTCCTCTCCTCCACTAGAATGCAAATCCCTTTAAAGCACAGCTATCTTCACCTTTCTTTCAACCTCCAGCCTAATAACTAAGAAGAACTCACTAAGTAATGGGGAGGTGAGGAAAGAGACAGACAGACAGAGACAGAGAGAGAGAGAGAGAGAGAGAGAGAGAGAGAGAGAGAGAGAGAGAGANGAGGAGAGGAGAGGAGAGGAGAGGAGAGGAGAGGAGAGGAGAGGAGAGGAGAGGAGAGGAGAGGAGAGGAGAGGAGAGGAGAGGAGAGGAGAGGAGAGGAGAGGAGAGGAGAGGAGAGGAGAGGAGAGGAGAGGAGAGGAGAGGAGAGGAGAGGAGAGGAGAGGAGAGGAGAGGAGAGGAGAGGAGAGGAGAGGAGAGGAGAGGAGAGGAGAGGAGAGGAGAGGAGAGGAGAGGAGAGGAGAGGAGAGGAGAGGAGAGGAGAGGAGAGGAGAGGAGAGGAGAGGAGAGGAGAGGAGAGGAGAGGAGAGGAGAGGAGAGGAGAGGAGAGGAGAGGAGAGGAGAGGAGAGGAGAGGAGAGGAGAGGAGAGGAGAGGAGAGGAGAGGAGAGGAGAGGAGAGGAGAGGAGAGGAGAGGAGAGAGAAAGGAAGGCAGATAGTTCTAGTTTGGCTCCAGAAGAAATAGGTTATGTGGTAGAATTCCTTCAGTTAATTACCTCATCCTGCTTTTTGGACTGCTACATACTACCTGGTAGTGATCTTGACTTCCTATCACTCACTTTTCCTCAGATATTGGTCTTTCTTCAGCTCTGCATCTCTAGGGGTCAGTGTGTGTGTGTGTGTGTGTGTGTGTGTGTGTGTGTGTGTGTGTGTGTGTGTGTGTGTGTGTGTGTGTGTGTGTGAGTGTGTGTGTGTGTGTGAGTGTGTGTGTGTGTGTGTAGAGTAACTTCACACCCTTCATCTGACCTAAATAAGTAAGTTGTCTTCTCTCAAGTTATTACACTATTCTTGATAGCTTCAAGATCTGCATCAGGGAGCAGCAGGGTAGCTAAGTGGATAGAGAGCCAGACCTGAAGCTCAGAGGTCCTGGGTTCAAATCTCCGACATCAGACACTTCCTAGCTGTATGATCCTGAGCAAATCACTTAACTTCTATTGCCTAGTCCTTACTGCTCTTCTGCCTTGGAATCAATACACAGTACTGATTCTAAGATGGAAGGTAAGGGTTTTAAAAAAAAGAATCTCTCATCTCTGTTGTCTTTTGGTCACATTTAAATGATGAGGAAGCCTTGCCAATCACTTTTAAAGCCCTAATATATTTCACATGTATCTTTATGTCATGTTTAGTCATGATTCCAAACAAGAATTCATTGATTGATGAGTAGAAAGAGACAGTATATATTTTAGACCTTGGTAAAAGAGGGTTGCCTTTGAAAAGCTCAAACCTGAAGGAAAGTACTTGAACTTTTTAAATAAGCATGAAAAGATTTTTTGAGAAGATACTGGATGAATCTATCACTTGTCATCTTTAATTTGAAAATCCCAGGTGGATATTATTGTGGGGCATCCAAGTATAAAAGGGAAACTATCTTCAGTCCACTGAGGTCTCCTTAGTTTTCTATAAAACTTTAACAATGAATGTGTGAGATATATTTTTCTTTTTATTATGTGCCACTCTTGAAATTTTGAAATGATTACTTTTGATTACTCCTGGTTCTTTTGTCTGTTGATGTCATCTTAAACCCAGTTTCTGTATTTGAAAGTGTTCCTGCTAGAAACTGAATTTATCTTAGAAATGCATTAATCATAACATTCTCCAGTCTTGAAAGTATTGGCAATTTTTTCCTCATAATTCTGCTGTTGGAAAGGAGTAAGAGTTCTTGTTGGTTCCACCCCATGGCAGGTAATTTTGGAAGAACATCTTGACCCTTGAGACAGCCTCATTCATTTTCTATTAGATGCATGGAACATCTTATGAAGAAAACAGAAGTGCTTGTCACATTAAGAAAGGAAAAGAGAAAAGGATAAATAGTAAAGCAGAGGAAGGCTGGCTTTCTTCAAAAAGGAATAAGGATTAGTGAAAGACACTCTACCCTCCAATCTAATGGGAGAATTGTTTGCTTGCCTGTTTAATGTGTCGCATGGGTCAGCCTGGATCTGATCAGACATTGCAAATGGTGTGCTAGTCCAGAGATCCCTCAGTGATGAAGAGAATGACCTTACTGTGATATACAAGAGACACGACACACAATTATACATATACAAACACATGTGCAGAGAAACATCAGATCATGAGTCATTGCATTCATTCACCGATTCACTCATTCCTCTCTCCATCCAACCAACTAACATTTATTGAAGATCTAACATTCTAATATATAATAAATTGGCATTTATTTATTGAGACTAGGAAATGAGTAAAATACAAAAGTGATTAAGATTTAGTACCTGACCCCAAGGTGTTTCCTATCGCTTGAAGAGATCACTAAGATTTAATTTCTGAGAAAAGGGCAAAAAGATAATATTTGAGATGTTAGAAAATACAGATATTCTGACCTATTTTTAAAGAAGCTATGTTAGTTTCCAAACTTAGTATTTTTCAGCCTATAGTTCAATAGTTCATCCAGAATGGAACCAACAATTAGTCTGAACCTCTAAATCTACTGGAAGGTTAAGTTCGGGTTCAATTCTGAGATTTTTTTTTAAGTGTGTGTAACTCTGTGAGTGTATGTGTGCGTGAGATTCTTTAAGGCCATGAGAGGTGGTACATGCACATACATGTTAGAGAAGAAGAATGAAGGCAAATCCAACAAAATCAACTAGTAAAAGTAATATTTCTAATGTTCAGTGGGTCAAACAGACTGTATAAAATTAAACTGACAATTAGTCACATTAGGTCATAGTGTATGGAGGCTCCACCTTGAAGCCAAGAAAACGTAAATTAGCCGTGTTATTGTGGACAAGTTGTTTGTTATTTTAGTCCCTCAGGCCACTCTCTAAGGCTATAAGATGTGGATAAAATAGAGGGAATTTCTATGTGGAAAACTTTTTCACATGGTTGAAATGATTGATTAGGATCAACAAAACATTTTTAATTTTATTTCCATATTGTAAGTTGGAATTTTTTTAGTTCAAAATGTTATTTTAGTGGCAAACAGATAGTTATAAAATTAAATTTGGGATAGAGGGTCACAATCTGTGATGTCTTCCATGTAGAATATTTCTTCTACCTATGCAACTACTCCTTAACTCTATTCTCTATATTATATTGTTTTTTTTTTTCAAAATTAAAATTAGACTAGAAAATATAATTTTTATGCTTTGGGGTAATTTCTATAACATATATTTCTACCCCTTTAAGGCACTTTTTAAAAAATACACATAAGTTTCAGAACAATGTTGCATCCCAGAATTTTTTTTTCCATTTGCCTTTTGGTTCTGTGTTTCTCTCAATGCTGCATATTAATAAAAGATTTCTGTTCCTCTCAATTAAATGACTTTGAGTTGTTAATTGCTTCAGAATGATTTGATAGATGTCTGACAGCTGTCTTTTTTCCTACATTTTCATCCTATTTCTTTCTGAAAGCATACCCATCAATAAATACACATAGAAATAGAGCTCTTCCTCTCTGCCATTCATTCAGTTGCACTGGTTAGGAAGCAGAATGGGTAGGGACACAGTTTTGGGTCATTTCTCCTCTAAAAGAATCCTTGGAAACATTCAGCAATACTTCATTACACCAGATATTTATTAAGCATATCCTGTGGATGGAGAGCAGACCTCAGACTCAAGGTAACCTAGGTTCAAATCCCACCTCTGACATATAACTGGCTGTGTGATCGCAAGCAAGTTATTTAATATCTATCTCAAGTAACTCTCAAAGACTATAAGTAGCAGGATAATTGTAGATCTGTTTTGGCTGCTTTATCAGGCATTCCTCATACTAGTTAACAGCAGAAAATCAATAAAAGTTTGGGAGAGGAGAGTGGTATGATGAATGAATTGAGATTATTTTGTCAGCTCTGTAAATGATGGTTCAGAAAGGGAAGAAACCAGAAAAAGGGAGATCAGCAAGAAGTCTGTTTATAGTAGTCTAGGTGAGAAGTAATAGGTACCTAAATTAGTGTGGCAGTAAAAACGAGGGATGAGGATAATAGAAGAGGTGTTAGAGACATAAGATCACTTTAATGTGATAATTGATTGGCTTTTACGATGAAAGAAGAGAGAAAACCCAAAGATGATTCTGAAATTTCAAGACTAGGTGTCTTGAAGGATACTGGCACCATCAATGTAAATAGAATAGGAGAGGGGAAATTTAGGAGGAATTTGTGACAAATTAAATTTGAACTTCCAATGGGACATCCAGGAAAAACTAACAGACCATTGGAGATGCAAGACTGAAGCTTGGAGGAGAAATCAAGATTGGCTAACTAGATTTAGGGTCATCTTCAAGGAGGTGATGATCACTGAATCATAAATTTAGAGCTGGAAGCCCCCATAAGCGTGATTATACCCCAAACCCTCATTTTACAGATGAGGAAACTAAGACCCAGAGAGATTAAGTGATTTGCCAAAGGTCATACTATTAATCTCTGAAATTGGCTCCAAACTCAGGTTTTCCTGACACCAAGTTTGGCTTACACTCTACTGTACCTGAGATTACAGAAGTAGATAAGACTGCCAAAGGAGAAAGAGAAGAAAGGAGGATTGGATAAGAGACCAATTGTTGCTGTGTACAACGGTGGTGGTGGTCCTCCTTCAGTCTTCATCTTGTGGGAGATTGGTGCACAAACCATGGGTCATCTCCCACGTTTGTACTCCTTGCATTAGATTATGTAAGAATACTGATTGTAAATTAGCACATTCGGAAAATAGTCTCTTTGCATGCAATGAGAAAGACTGTGATCAAGAACTTCCATGTTGTCAACCTTGATTAAAGACATTAAGAGAATGAGTGGAGTTAGGTGAAGTTTCTGCTGGCCCTCATAGAATTATAGAATGTAAAGAGTCAGGAGGGTCCTTGAAGGTCATTTAGTCTAACCTCCTCATTTTATGGATGAAGAAATTAAAGCCAAGGGAAATAAAGTATTTGTCCAAGGTCTCACAGCTAGTAAGGAGAAGAGCCAACATTCGAACTCGAGTCTTTTGATTTGAAGCCTAGTTCTATTTCTTTTAAAGATCTGAGAGAAGCTTTAAAGATCATCCAATCCCCTCACTTATTTATTGCCTAGAATAAGGAATATATAAATAGTTTCTTTCTAATGTCCTGCCTTAACTCTTTTTTTTTTAAGCCCTTAACTTGTGTATTGGCTCCTAGGTGGAAGAGTGCTAAGGGTGGGCAATGGGGGTCAAGTGACTTGCCCAGGGTCACACAGCTGGGAAGTGACTGAGGCCGGATTTGAACCTAGGACCTCCCGTCTCTAGGCCTGACTCTCAATCCACTGAGCTACCCAGCTGCCCCCCAACTTAACTCTTTTAGTGGACTTTACTATCCTTTTCTTTAAAAACTATTGTTGCCTTCTCCCATTTTTATTTTATTTTTTTTACCATCCTTTAAAAAAAAATTTAAGTTCCAAATTCTCCCCCTCCTTCTTACTCTCACTCCCCTTTCTCCTCCAATATAGATTTTACATATGCGAACTTGAAGAACGTTTTTCTGTATTAGTCATTTTGTGGAAGAAATCTTGAACAAAAAAAAAAAAAGAAAATGAATTGAAATGAAATATAGTGTGCTTCAGTCTGTATCCAGACTCCATCAGTTCTTTCTCTGGAGGCAGATAGCATTTTCATCATGAGTCTCTGGCATTGTCTTGCTAATTTTTCCTTTTTTAAAGGACAGATTTGAGTTGTAGTTAAAAAGAACAGATGTGGTCTGCTTCAGTATAAGGAGTTCAAATCCTGGGGTGAATAAGTCTAGATTTCCCCTAGATCAGGGGATCTTAATCTGGGTCTTGGGAAGTTGTTTTGTATTTTGATAACCCTATTTCAAGATAATTATTCCTTTGTAACTCATTGTACTTTTTTTATGCATTCCAAAATGTTATTATGAAGAGGGGTTCATAGTCTTTAGCAGACTGACAAAAGGGTCCATGCCAAAAAAAAAAAAAGTTTAAGAACCCATGCTATAGATTCTGGATATTCTCTTCCCAGGATAACGTTCTCAACAATCTCTAAAATATTATTCTACAAAAACACTAACAAAATAATGATCGTACCTGACACTGGAAGCAGAATGGCCTACCAAAAAAAAAAAAAAAAAAAGATGACCATCTTGAGAGACCTGGGTTATGCTCCTAATTCTATCTTCAAGGAGCCATGTGATCTTGGACAAATCATTTAGCTTCTTGGGAAATCAGTTTTCTCATTTAGAAAGTTATGGCATTAGATGAGGTGACCCCGTAAGATTCCTTCTGACTCTCACATTCTGTTCCTTCAGAATTGGATTACATTTACCCCAGATATAATCTTGTAGTTGAATTCCTTATGTCTGTCAATCAATAAACATTTATTAAGCACCTACTAGCCACTATGTTAAGAGATAAAGATACAAATAATAAATATACAGTCCCTGCACTCATGAACAGGAAAGACAATAGCCAAAAGCAAGCTGAAAAGCGGGGAGGGGACATGGAATTTGGGTGAGGGATGAGGATGGGGTACATTTAAGCTGAAAATGAAAAGATGGCTGGCTGGGTGCCTTCCTTAAATAGAGATCATGGAAGAAACTCTCCTCTGCAATTCAGTCAAAGGAACCCCAAGGGACAGAGAAGGTCCTGATGAGAAATGAATGCAAAGGGTCCTGTGATTTTGCAAGAAAATGAGGTTCTTTTAGGCATAATGGAGAATTCCAAAGGAGTACCGCTGATGAGAAATGACTCCAAAGGGCAGTTTATCTGTTTCCTAGTGAAAAGATATCTTACTGGGTCATCTATTATCCAGAGTCTCAATAGACCTATGTTCAAACTCAACTCACCTACTTATTTGGTTTATGGTCCAAGGTTAATTTTCCCTCTCCTGTGCTGCTCTCTTGGCATCCTAGGGAAATAGGATTAATAATCCTAACCTATCTCTTAGGCTTGTACTGAATATTTAATGACAATTATCGTGCAAGGGTCATTCCACTAGGGATAGAGTGTGATAGATGATCGAGTCAGTAATACTCTAGAAAGCAAATACCATTCTCTGAGAGTTTCTAGCCCTGATAAGAACTCACATTGCATTCATTTTGATGCAATCAGATTTTGCAACATGGTATTGTGGAAAGTAGGCTAGACTTGGGGCCAGAGCTCCTGGGTTCAAATTTCAACTGAGACATGTATCGGTTATATGACCTTGGGATAAATTACTTAACCTTTCAGGTTAAGTACTCATTGTACTCTTCTGCAAATTTAGAGTGTCAGACTTGATGGTCCATAAGATTTCTTCTTGTCCTGAATTTATGATCCAATGGACCTCTTTAGTTTCCTCTTCTATAAAAATAGTTTCTTTTTTTTCTTTTTTCTTAAACCCTTACCTTCCATCTTGGAATCAATACTGTGAAAGGGAAGGAAGAAACATTTATACAGTGATAGTCACTATGCTTAACACTTTAAAAATATCTCATTTGATCCTCACAACAACCCTGTGAGATAGTTACTGTTATCTCCATTTTACAACTGAGGAAACTGAAGCAGAGGAGGTTAAGTGACTTGTCCAGAGTCATACAACTCATAAATGTCTAGGATTAGAATTGAATTCAAGTCTCCCTGACTTTAGATTCATTGCTCTATCCACTGAGCCACTCAGCTAATTTTTTTTTAGACACAGTACTCATTGTTTCCTCAAAGGCAATTCATCATTAAGTATAAGTTTATAATCTATAAAATACATTTATAAGTTTAGTAATTAAATATTATTTTCACACAGGGACGAAGAGGCCTCGGCTCTGTTTTTGTCTGGGCATCTGGAAATGGTGGAAGAAGCAAAGACCACTGCTCGTGTGATGGATACACCAATAGCATCTACACTATCTCAATAAGTAGTACTGCTGAAAGTGGGAAGAAACCCTGGTATCTGGAAGAGTGTTCGTCTACATTGGCCACAACATATAGCAGTGGAGAATCCTATGATAAAAAAATCGTATGTCTTTAAATCTAATTAAATCTATTTTTTGTTTTCTCATTATTTTGAAGTAAAGAAAAACAGACTGGTAATGCATGAGGAAAAATGAATAGAGGTATACAAGGCATGACTTAGGGCTTAATCAGCTGCTAGAAGTCTTTCACTTAAAAAACAAAACAAAATAATTTACTGTGAATTTGAGTCTTTTTTACTTCTGTTTAATTTTGATTTGGATCAGAAGACCATAACTCTAAAACTGGAAGGGGCCTCTGAAGCCATCTGATCTAACACCATTATTTCTCATATAAGGAAACCAAGGCCCAGGGAGATAACATGCCTTGCCGTAGATGACACAGAGAGTAGGCATCAGAGAGAGGATTTGAACCTATGTCCAGTGGCTTCAGAGTATTCAGTTCCACAAATGACTGATTCAGGGTGAATGAATGTTCATTCTTTCCGGAGGCAGGTGATTTAGTAGAAAGAATATTGTACTTGAAGTCAGGAGAGTTTAGTATCTAATTCCACATCTACCACTAATTAGCTATGTGACCTTGTGCAAGTCACTTCATTGCACCTCAGTTATCTTCATTGTAAAATTCAGTTCAACAAGCATTTGTTAAACTTTCACTGTGTGTAAGGCACTGTGCCAAAAAAAAAATAGCCCCTGCCTTCAATCCCCAAACTCCATGGAAATAATACTTAGATGTACTTCATAAGGTTTTCTCCATGCATCAACTGAAATAACAATGTATATAAAAGCCCTTTGTCAATCTAAAAATACTATGCAAATGTTAGCTGCTATTATTATGATTATGACATTATTTTTCAACCCTGTGACTCCATTAGCTATAAAATAAGGGGTCTTATATCCTTGGGACATGGAGCCTCTGAACTTGGTTAAAAAAAAATTTACATCTTAATTTTTACTCATTTCTAGGTGAATTAAGGTAGCTAAAGTATTGCCACAGATAGTGTGCAGGTTGTGAAGTCAGGAAAACTCATCTTCCTGAATTTAAATCTGACTTCAGACACTTACTAGCTGTGTGGACCCTAGGAAAGTCACTTAACCCTCTTTGCCTCAGTTTCTGCAAGTATAAAATGATCTAGAGAAGGAAATGGCAAGCCACTCTAGCATCTTTGCCAAGAAAATCCCCCAAATAGGGCTTTCAATTGAACATAACTGAAAGGACTGAAAAACAATAAGAAAAAGTTGAAATTTAACATTTCCTCCAATTATTTAAAAAATACAATTCTTGGAAGGCTTCCATAATCTTCTGCTGAGGGCCAAAAGGGTCCATGACACAAAAAGATAAAGAATGTCTTCATTAGGTGATCTCTGAGGCCCCTTCCAGTTCTAACAATCTATAAAGCTCTCTAAAAGTCGAGTAATAAGTTCTGGATTCCTGTTAAATTAACATTGCTTAAAAGCAATAGGGAGGGGTCTGTGATTTTCCAACTGAGCAGCCCCAATTGTGTTTCAGAAGTGGAAGTGTATTTTTCCCGTCAATCATCGATGTGCCTCCCTATCTCTTTTCTAAATCTCAGTATTGATATACTTTAGTTCTCAGCCTCCTTTTCCTGCTGTCCAACACCAAGCTGACGATTTTTCATTCTGACACCTTTTCATCCTTTATCTTTTCCTGAAGCCATTCTTGTAAACTGTCTAGTTGTGTAATTTATCTCTTTGCTTAGAAGCCTGGCCATGTTACCTGACACTTCTTAGCAGGAAGTTGACAGAGTCACTTGTCGGGCTCTGGGCCCCCATTTCCTCTGGGTTCACCAGGATCTGGTTACCTTCCTCTTTCAGGTCATTCATTCCCAAATGACTGGAGCTGACTTTCCCCAGGTTAACTGGTATGCAAATGGCAGAATGAGCTTCAGCCCCAGATGAAATCCTCCTAGCCCTTCCTAACTCCTTTAACTACACAGTTTGGGACAATTGAAACAAAAATCACACTTCTTTTTGGGTGTCATAATACCTCTTGGTATCTTCCTAGCCCTTCCTAACTCCTTTATTTGTAATCACAGAGTTTGGGACAATTGAAACAAAAATCACCCTTCCTTTTGGATGTCATAATGCCTCTGGGTTGTTTTTTTTATTATCATTGGATCAAAAACACAAAAACTAAAATCTCTATTCTGATGCCTCTAAAGGGTTCACTTCACTCTCTTCAGGGGACTCTATGGCTTACAAATCCTTTTTTATTTATTTATTATTCCTCTTGCTTTAAAGAACACAGCAGAGAAGAAATAATGACTGTTTTCATTGCAAATGATAAAGTTGGTGATTACTGGCCCTGAGCTATAGTCACCTTTGTGTTTTGCTTATACATGTTGTGTTTTTTTAATAGGCATATCTCATGATTTATCTATACTTGTTTCGGTGAATTTGATGAATACTAGTTTTTAGAGTCCTACATTTATTTTTTAGGCTGATAAAAAAAAACTTACCAGCAGATGAATGCACAGAAATAATGGACAACATATGGAATGATCTGATTGACCTAGTCTACAGGGAAGAAATAGGCATCATTATTCTCTGAATTGTTTCATATTTTGAGAAGCCATACACTCTTTCTTATTTTAAAAATTAAAAATAAGAATAAAATGATGCAAAAGTGACCTCCTTCTGCCTCCAGGAACCTCAGTCCTTCCAAGGGATCTTCTAGTCCTGCATCAAAGTCAATGAACAGTTATAACATCTCTAGTCATGTTAGGAGGTTCCTAGGTTTTATGTTATTCTCCATTCCAGGAAGGGACAAATGAAAAGAGGACTGGATAGGCAAGGGTGTCTCCTCTCCAAGTCCAATAACATTCTAACAATATTAGTTAATCCACCATGATGATAAGTGCTTATACAGTATTTTCAAGTTTACCAAGTGCTTTGCAGATAGGAGGATCTCATTTTATCCTTAAAACAATCCTGGGAAGTAGATGCCATTATTGTCCTCATTTCACAAATGAGGAACCTGAAGCAAGCATAGATTAAGTGATTTTCCCAGGGTTACAAAGCTAGGAAGTTTCTGAGGGCGAATTTGAACTTAGGACTCCCTGACTCCATGTCAAGTACTGTATCCACGGTACCATGTAGCTGCCTGCATGCAAAAAATATTGACATAACTGGATTATTTTATTTCATTGGAGATGGAAGGGAGAGGAAATCTGAGAATTTGTTGGTATTGGAAGGTCTCAGTGAGCAACTTCTACCCATACAGATCAGCAAACATCTGCTGTGCAATCCTTATGCTTGGAGGTCCAGGAAAATTAAGTGACTTTCTTGGTTAGGGCTATCCAGCCAGTTTATTTCAAAGATAAGACTTGAACACAGATCTTTCTGCCTCTAAGGCTAAATGCCTCTGTGTTACTCCATACTGCTTAGCTCCTTTATTTAATATATGAATAATGTTTTCTCCATCATGTGATCCAAAGAAAACATGAAAACATAATTAATTTTCTCTTTCTCTTCTTATTTATTGAGTATTTACCGAAAGCACTCTATTATCTTGAAAAGATCAGTGTGGTTTCCATGACCTGGGATGCTGGCCATCCATTCCCCAAGTTTTTTTTAACTATTTTTGGTTGCTTCATTTGGGTGGGATGTTTTGATTCCTTTTGACTTAACCTTTCATTCCAGTAATTTTTCTGCATGTTTTCTCTGCTTTTCTTCTGCTGAATCCTTATCTTGGTGCCTAGTATGTTTTCCCCATTCCTGGTGATAATGGAAAGTGCAAAAGGGTCATTAGCTTTCCCTGTGTAATAGCTGTTCTTAGATTCAAGGAATTACAGAGCTGGAAAAGACCTCAAGAGATCAAGTCCCCGGACCAGTCCCTTGATAAATTCCAGAAAGCTGACGTGACATGCAAGATGACACGTTTCGTTAGGTCAGGGCCAATACTTACAACCCAGATCCCCTAACCCCTTGGAACAACCAGTCATAACCGTTCTTTCTCCTTGTCTCTGAGTTTATTTACTCAATTTGAAAACTCAGAGGGAGAATTTCAGAAAACTACCAGCTACAACCTCTCAATTATGGTGAGGCCCTACCTATTGACATTACATTCAATATCATGGGCTACCACTATCTGCTTACCTCTGGAATAGGTGCTCCAGATATATGAATGATGGATTCTTTCTGTGGTTGTCCAAGAATTAAAATGAATATGACGATATTTAGCTACCTTATAAACTTCAGATTATACATTATAAACCCTTAGCTGATCTATTTTTCCCCTTAACAACACATTTTATTTATTTTTCAAATTCTTATTCTGATTTCCTTATTGTTCTGTCATCTTTCAGTTTTGTCTGACTCTTCATAATCCCATTTGGGGTTTTCTTGGCAAAAATATTAGGGTGGTTTGCCATTTCCTTTTCTAGATCATTTTACAGCTGGGGAAATGAGGGCAACAGTTATGTGACTTACCCAAGATGCTATAGCTAGTGAGTGTCTGAAGATAGATTTGAACTCAGGAAGAGGAATTTTTCTGCCTCCAGGAATGATATTCTATCTGCTGTACCACTTAGCTGTCTTGATTTTCTATTCCATTTTACTGGTGATTTTTCTCAATGCATCATTCAAGTTATTTGATCTTGTTCATTCCAAATTGCCTAAGGCAACATAACTTTTATGTCTAAAGAGTCCAGAGACGTAGATTTTATGCAGTGTGGGATAGTGGGAAAAAGTGCCTGGGCCTGCAGTCAGAAGACCTAGCTTGGATTTCTGCCTTTGCCACCTATTAACTATGTGACCTTAGGAAAATCATTTAACCTCTCGTGTCAAAGAAATACTGTGACACATTTTACCTATCTTAACAAAACTCTTGTTTTTATTAACAGCATTAATGTTATTTTTTCTAACATGCAGTTATTTGGCATCAGCTCCAACCTTTCATTTCCCAGCTCTCCCTAATCTTATCTGAGCTTCAAAATAAAACCTAATTTTATATTGGTAGATAGTGATCTTTTTCTTAACTGGCTTTGATCCACAAGCCCATGGACCCTTAGTGAATATTTGCAGATAGAAATTAAACAGACAAAAGTATTCAAGGGAGCAGACTGGATTACATTCAGGAAATTATATAGCACTTCAAATTGATCAATCAACAAATATTTATGAAGCACCTACCAAATGCCAGACACTCTGCTAGGCACTGAAAAGACAAAGAGGGAAAAAAAGGAATAAGCTTTCTACCCAGCAAAGGTTTAGAGTCCAGGTGAGATAGAGAGAGTACTGGACTTTCAGTCAAAGTTAAGATCAGTACTAGCCATATGACCCTGGACAAGTCATTCAGCCTTGGACTAATCTCAGTTTCCTCAACTATAAAATGGGGATAATAATGGTACCTCCCATTGTAAGGATCAATAAACAAACATACCAGATGCCACCTATGCATCAGACAGTGTGCCAGGCACTGAGGGTACAAGTACAAAGAATGAAAGAATGGATATACTATATATTTAATAAACATAACATATACAAAGCAATGAAATACAAGGTAGTATGGAATGGAAGATACTAACAGCTAAAGAAATTAGGAAAGGCTTCAAGTACAAGATGATACTTAAGCAGTATCCTAGAAAGGGACTTTTTGTGGGGTTTGGGGGGATCAAAGAGAATACATTCCAAGCATAGATGAGGAAACTCTTAATACCAATTTATTAAGACCAACAACTTCTCTGCAATTTACAGTTTTGGAAAGTCACCTAGTCCACTGAAAGGATAAGTAAATAATCCAGAGTCACACAGGTTGTATATGTCAGAGAAGAGACTTGAACCAATATATTCCTTGCTCTAAGGCTCAATTTCTATAAATTATGCCACAGTGCTTCTCACTAAGACATTAAATTTGTAAAATATATGTCATTCTGAATCTTTCTAAAGAGTGAATATCTTTATTTTTTTCAAGAAGCTTACAGTTTAATGGAAAACATGGAAGCAACTATATACAAATAACAAAAAGTAAAACTGTAGATAGTAAAGGGGACCAGGAAAAACTTTTTTTAATATTCTTTTTTTTTAATTTGTTTAATTAAAAAAATTTTTTTTATTTTAAAAATATTTTTCCATGTTTATGTATTTCATTTTCTTTCCTTCCCCTCTATCCTCCCTATTCCTGGATCCTTCTAAGTCCCTTGGGATTATCTTGTCCATTACATTGTATTGTTCTACATTGTTTCACTTTTTGTGAATGTTCTCTTGGTTCTGCTCATTTTACACTGCATCAGTTCCCAGAGGTTCTTCCAGTTCACATAGAATTCCTCCAGTTCAACATTCCTTACAGCACAATAGTATTCCATCTCCATCATATACCACAATTTGTTCAGCCATTCCCCAAAGGACACCCCCTCATTTTCCAATTTTTTGCCACCACAAAGAGTGAAGCTATGAATATTTTTGTATAAACATTTTTCATTATTATCTCTTTAGGGTATGCATTCTTTTTTTTTAAAACCCTTGCCTTCCATCTTAGAGTCAATACTGTGTATTGGCTCCAAGGCAGAAGAGTGGTAAGAGTAGGCAACAGGGGTCAAGTGACTTGCCCAGGGTCACACAGCTGGGAGGTGTCTGAGGCCTGGCTCTCAATCCACTGAGCTACCTAGCTGCCCCCTAGGGTATGCATTCTTTTAAAGTCCTTTGAGCATAGTCCCAAATTGCCTTCCAAAATAGTTGGATCAATTCACCACTTCACCAGTAATATATTAGTGTCTCAATTTTGCCACAATCCCTCCAGCATTTATTATTTTCCTTTACTGTCATATTGGCCAATCTACTAGATATGAGGTGGTACCTCAGAGTTGTTTCGATTTGCATTTCTCTAATTATGAGAGATTTAGAACATTTCTTCATGTATTTATTGATAGTTTTGATGTATTTATCTGAAAACTACCTTTTCATGCCCCTTGACCATTTGTCAATTGGGAAATGGCTTGATTTTTTATACAATTGACTTAGCTCCTTATAAATTTCAGAAATGAGACTTCGTCAGAGAGTTTTGTTATAAAAATGTTCACAGTCTAGTGGAGAGGACAGAGCTGGTCAGGTGGGTGTATGGGGGTGATGAAACAAGACCTTTACTTCCCTAATTAAAGGCAGAAGAGGAGGAGGTGCTTTCCTTCTAATTTTGGTTGCATTGCTTTTGTTTCTACAAAACCTTTTTAATTTGATATAATCAAGGCCATTCATTTTACATTTTGTAATGTTCTCTCTCTCTTGCTTGGTCTTAAATTCTTTCCTTTCCCACAGATCTGACAGGTATACTAGTCTATGTTCACCCAATTTGCTTATAAATTACCTTTTTTCTATTTAAGTCATTTGCCCATTCTGAATTTATTTTGGTATAAGGTGTGAAATGTTGATCTAAACCTAATCTCTCCTATACTTTTTTCTAATTTTCCCAATAGTTTTTGTCAAATAGTGAATTCTTGCCCTAAAAGCTGGGATCTTTGGGTTTATCAAACACTATCTTCCTGAGGTTATTTACCCCAAGTCTATTCCATTGATCCATCCTCCCATCTCTTAATCAGTACCGTATTGTTTCAATGATCATCGCTTTATAATACAGTTTAAGATCTGGTACTGCTAGGACTCCATCCTTTGCATTTTTTTTCCATTAGTCCCCTTGATATTCTTGATCTTTTGTTCTTCCAAATGAACTTTGTTACAATTTCTTCTAATTCTATAAAAAAGTTTTTTGGTAGTTTGATAGGTATGACAATGAATAAGTAAATTAATTTAGGTAGGATTGTCATTTTTATTATATTAGCTTGTCTTACCCATGAACAATTAATGTTTTTCCAATCGTTTAGATCTAGTTTTATTTGTGTGAAAAGCATTTTGTAGTTGTGTTCATATAACTCCTGAGTTTGTCTTGGCAGATAGATTCCCAAATACTTTATATTACCTAGAGTGATTTTAAATGGTGTTTCTCTTTCTAACTCTTGCTGCTGAGATTTGTTGGAAATAAATATCAATGCTGATGATTTATGTGGATTTATTTTGTGTCCTGCAACTTTGGTAAAATCTGGTAAAATTATTAATTATTTCTATTGCTTTTTAGTTTATTTTCTCGAGTTCTCTAAGTATATCGTCATACCATCTACAAAGAGTGATAGTCTAGTTTCCTCACTGCCTACTTTAATCCCTTCAATTCCTTTTTCTTCTCTAATTGCTACAGCTTGTGTTTCTAGTACAATATTAAATAATAGTGGTAATAATGGGCATCCTTGCTTCAGTCATGATTTTATTGGGAAGGCTCCTAACTTATCCCCATTGCAGATGATACTTGCTGATGGTTTTAAATAATCCTGTTTATTATTTTGAGAAAAGGCCCTTCTATTCTTATATTTTCTAGTGTTTTTAATAGAAATGGATGTTGTATTTTGTCAAAGGTTTTTTTCTGCATCTACTGAGATAATCATGTGGTTTCTGTTAGTTTGGTTATTGATATAGTTAATTATGTGGATGGTTTTCCTAATATTAAACCATCCTTGCATTCCTGATATAAATCCCACCTGGTCATAGTGGATAATCTTTGTGATGACTCGCCATAATCTCTTTGTTAGTGTTTTGGTTACAATTTTTGAATCTATGTTCATTAAGGAGATTGGTCTGTAGTTTTCTCTCTCTGTTTTTGGTCTTCCTGGCTTTAGAATCAGTACCATATTTGTATCATAAAATCAATTTGCTTATTTTGTCAAATAGTTTGTGTAGTATTGGGATTCGTTGTTCTTTAAATGTTTGATAGAATTCACTTGTGAATCCAGGTCCTTGATGGCTCATTCAATTTTTTTTCTGAGATGGGATTATTCAAGTATTCTATTTCCTCTTTTGTTAATATAGGCATTTTATATTTTTATAAATATTCATCTATTTCACCTGGATTATCATATTTGTTGCCATATAATTGGGCATAGTAGCTCTTAATAATTGTCTTAATTTCCTCTTCATTAGAGATGAGATTGTTCTTTTCATTTTTGATACTGTTCATTTGATTCTCTTCTTTCTTTTTTCTTTGATTTATTAGTACCTTATTTTATTTGTTTTTTCCAAATACCAGCTCCTGATCTTTTTTATTCATTTAAGAGTTGTTTTACTTTCAATTTTATTAATTTCTCCTTTAATTTTTAGGTTTTCCAATTTAGTTTTTATATAGGGATTTTTAATTTATTCTTTTTCTAATTTTTTTAAGTTGCAAGCCAAATTCATTGATTTCCTTCTTTAATTTGTTGATATAGTCACTCAGAGATAGAAATTTCCCCTTGCGTACTACTTTGGCTATATCCCATAGATTTTTTTATGTTCCTCCTCATTATCATTATCTTGAATGAAGTTTATAATTGTTTCTATGATTTGTTTTTTGACCCACCAGTTTTGAGGAATTAGATTATTTAGTTTCTAATTAATTTTAAATTTGCCTTTCCATGGACACATTATAATTTTTATCTCATTATGATCAGAAAAAGTTGCATTTATTATTTCTGCTTTTCTTCATTTGTTTGCAACATTTCTATACCCTAGGACAAGGTAGATTTTTATATATGTACCATGTAACTGCTAAGAAGAAGGTGTATTTCTTTTTATCCTGTTCATTTTTCTCCAGATATCTGTTAACTCTAATTTTTCTAGCATTTCATTCACTTCCCTTACTTCTTTCTTATTTATTTTTTGGTTCAATTTATCTAGTTTTGAAAACGGAAGATTGAGATTCCCCATTAGTATTGTCTTACTATCTACTTCCTCTTTAAGCTCCTTTAATTTCACTTTTATCTAGATGCTATACCATTTGGGGCATAAATGTTTAGTAATGATATTACTTCATTGTTTATAGTACCTTTTAGCAAAATGTAGTTTCCTTCCTTATCTCTTTTAATCTGATCAATTTCTACTTTTGCTTTGTCTGGTATCATGATTGCTACTCCTGTTTCTTTGTTTTGTTTTTTTTTTTACTTTAGATGATGTATAATAAATTCTGCTCCAGCTATTTTACCTTGAATTTGTGTGTGTCACCCTTTCTCAGATGTGTTTCTTGTAAACAACATATAGTAGGATTCTGGTTTTTAATCCATTCTGCTATCTGTTTCTGTTTAATGGGTGAATTCATCCCATTCACATTCAGCATCAGGATTATTAATTTTGTATTGCCCTGCACAATATTATCCCCTTTAGATCATGCTCTATTCCCTTTCACTCTGTTCTTCCTCACCAGCATTTTGCTTTTCGTCACCTCTCCCACTTCCTCTTCCCTTCAATTATCTCCCCCTTCTGTTTCTTATTTCCCTTTTATTTCTCTATAGGGTAAGATAGAACTCCATACCCCACTGAGTATACTTGTTTTTCCCTCTCTGAGTCACTTACAATGGCAGTAAAGTTTAAGCATTGCCCGTCACAACCTTTATCCTCCCTTCTCTATGATTGTTTTTACTTCTTCATGTTATATAATTTACCCCAGTCTATCTCTCCCTTCCCTGTTCTTTCAGTACAAACCTTTCTTTCACCCTTTTATTTGTTACATATCATTCATATCATATCACACATACATATAGTTTCATATCATAACATTTACATATACATCATGTCATCACAATCAGCTTACTCCCCACCCCTTTCTGAGTAAATTTCTTCTATTTTCTCTACTACTAAGAGTAATTTTTGAGAAATACAGATATCCTCTTTCCATGTAGACATATTAACATTTTGAACTTAATGAGTCCCTTAAATTTTTTTTTTCTTATTAACCTTTTTGGACTTCTCTTGTGTCTCATGTTTGGACTTCAAATTTTTTGTTTAGATCTGGCTTATTCCTCAGGAATGCTTGGAAATCTTCTATCTTATTGAATGTCCATTTTTTTCCTCAGAAAGAATATACTCAGTTTTGCTAGATAGGTGACTCCAGGTTGTAAACCCAAATCTTTCACCTTCCTGAATACCATATACCATGCCTTTCAATATTTTAATATAGAAACCACTGGGTCCTGTGTAATCCTGATTATAGTTCCATGGTAATTGAATTGCTTCTTTTTTTTCTAAACCCTTACCTTCCATCTTAGAATCAATACTGTATATTGGTTCCAAGGTAGAAGAGTGGTAAGGGTTAGGCAATAGGGGTTGTGACTTGCCCAGGGTCACACAGCTAAGAAGTGTCTGAGGCCAGATTTGAACCTAGGACCTCCCATCTTTAGGCCTGACTCTTAATCCACTGAGCCACCCCACTGCCCCCTGAATTTTTTCTTTCTGGTTGCTTGAAGTACAGTCATCCCTCACTATATCATGATTTACTATATGATGGGTTAAAAAAAATATCTAATTTTGTATTATGGAGTTTTCACTATATTGCAGGATTTTACAGATGAATACCGTACTGTACACAAATTCCACTACTCTTTGTGCAAGTTTGCCAATGTGAGATTGTATACTATTGGCTGATAAAATGAAAGTGGACCAACTACAACTCTGTGTTCTGTATCCTGGGCGCTGTATCCTTGACTTAGTGACTGTCTCATCAGTTTGTTTGCTCAGCCACTTCTTCATGGATTTTCACCTATCCCAGGGGTCTCTGGAATGTAATTCCCACAATAAGCGAGGGGCTACTATATTTTCTCCATAGTTTGGTGGCTCTTAAATTTAGCTATTACATTTATGTAAGTTGTTATTTGAGGAATTCTTTCTGAGGTAATCTGTGAATTCTTTCAATTTCAATTTTATTTTCTTGCTCAAGGATCTCTGGGCAGTTTTCTTTGATAGTTTCTTATAAAATGATGTCTAAAGTTTTTTTCTTGATCATGGCTCTTAGGTAGACCAATAATTGTGAAATAGTCTCTCCTAGATCTATTTTCAAGGTCAGTTGCTTTTTCAATAAGATATTTCATGTTTTCCTCTGTTTTTTCATTCCTTTGATTCTGCTTTATTGTTTCTTGAGTTCTCATGAAATCATTAGTTTTTAGATTGTCAATTCTGATTTTTAACACCTGATTTTTATCTATCATTTTTTGGTTCTCCTTTTTCAATTGGCCCATTTCTTCTTGCATCACTTTCATTTCTCTTCCCCACTTTTTCTCTGCCTCTCTTCATTGTTTTTTGAAGTCTTTTTTGAGCTCTTTCAGAATCTGTGTCCAATCCATATTTTTCTTTTGGACTTTGTGTGTGTTTGTTTTGCTTTCACTGTCCCCTTCTGTGTCTGTATGTTGTTCTTTGTCTCCATAAAAATTCTTTAGAGTTAGATTCTTTTTTCTGTTTGCTCATTTTTCCTATATAATTATAGGTAGGCTCTGTTTTCTGGGAAATTGGGGTTCTCTCTTAAACTTCAGTCTTTCCTTGATGCTAATCTTAGCTTATTTTCTAGGTTTTTATCAGTTTCAGTTCTTAGAGAATGATGTGATAGTCTGAAGGCTGAGAGTTCTGAGAGCCCCCTCCCCTTGCTGATTTATTTGGCTCTTGAGATTCTGATAACTCAAAGACTTGCCTTAGGCTTGGTTGTAAGCTCTAGGTCTCTCTTTGATCTTGATCAGGTCAAAAGCTACTTAAATTATAGCCTCAGACTTAGGTGTAAGTTTTTGGTCTTACTGTGTACTTCTTCTAATTGGGCACACCTTTGATTTCCCTGTCCTGGAGCTCTGCCCTGAGCTTTAGGCAAAAAGGGAGCCCCCTTTAGTACTTTTAGTCACCCCAAACAGTGAACTATATCCTTATCCCAAGCCCAAACTGGGATTCTTGGATTCCCTCTGGGTCCACACTGAACAGCCCACTTCAGCCCAGACTGTCCTGGGCTGGGACTCTGAACTTCTCCACAGGTTTGAAATTTCAAGGGGTATGGGTTGGTTCAGACTACTATTTGACCAGGCAGGATTTCAGGGTCTCAATATTGACTTGGACTTAGGTTCTGAAACTGGGACCACAGATGTTGAGTGAGGATGTGTGGCTCGTTCTTCGCTTGCTCTTCCCTTCTTGCTACAGTCTCTTGTTGCTCTGCTCCCCTCTCACCTCAATGCTCCAGATATTCTCTGCCTACCTTTTTGGTTTTTCTTTTCTTGATAGTTGTTTTACTCTGTCTCCTTATTGGTTCTTTCACTCCTTTATTTGTTTGGTGGTGATATTTTAATATTTGTTGGAGAGCATTCTTGTGGTGACTCAGAGCTACTCTGGTTTAATCCATCATCTTGACTCCACCCCTGGAAGTAGTGAATGTCTTTTTTAAAAAATATTTTCCCAATTTTATGTAAAAACAATTTTTAAAATTCACTTTTTTTTTATTTTGAGTTCCAAAATTTCCCTATATAATGATGTAAAAGATTTTTTTTCATATTGGTTATTTTGTGGAAGAGATCATAAGTGACAAAAAAATTTAAGAAAGTGAAATATAGTATGGCTTATATATTAAATATGTATGTATGGAAGAGAAAGAAAGAGAGATCAGGAGAAAGCATTCAGACTCATCAGTTCTTTCTCTGGTGGCAGATGGTATTTTTCATCATAAGTTAAAGAGTGAACTTCTTTTTCATATAAGAAGAAAGGAACAAAGATTTACTAAGTGCCTACTATGTACCAGGCACTGTGCTAAAAGGTTTAAATGCTATTGTTATCCTTATTTTACAGTTGAGGAAATTGAGGCAAACAGAGTTATGGGACTGGGCATCACACAACTAATTCATGCCTGAGGCTAGATTTGATTCTTGATTTTCCTGGCTGCAAGACAGATGCTCTATCCACTAAACTATCTGTCATTCACAAAAGCAAGGAAGGGGCCTGCCTTGTGGATAAAACCCCATCATATCTCCCTTTTATCAAGTAGTTATCCCCTGCTTAAGAGATTGCTCCATAATTTAGCCTTTTACCCTGGGACTGTCTAAACTCTTTTGGCAACTTTAGATTGCTACCCTATTCCAGTTGGAGGCAATAAGTCCTAGACATTCTTCTAAGGCTGGCTTTTGTGAGTGTGATGGCTGGAATAGTTTCTTCAGTACCCTCCATGAATATGCTTTAACTTCTTCTTCATTCCGTGTTCTAAATTGAACCTGTGGCACTGATTCCTTTGGGGCTGGCATGACTTATCAGTACCATACTAGGAATTATCTTTTTGCTTTAGTATTTTCTCCAAGTCCCTGAAAAATTCCTTCTGGAGATGCCGTCTGTTCCTTGTTTTTCATATCCCATCACCTTGCACACTAGGCTACTACCGTTCATTTCTCCTCCCCACATTTTGATTTCTACAAATTGAAATTTTTATTCCCACCTCTCAGTAAAAGAAAAACCCAGAAAACCCAGATTTGTTTAGCATTTAGGAGATTTTGAAACAGATTCTCCAGAGAAAAAGTCAGAAGGGGAATAGGAAAAGTTGTTCCTGAAAAGCTTTGGTTTTCATTTTGACCTAGTAAAGAAGCTCTGTGTCGCTTGTTTGCTTTGGCCATATATCAAACACTATTTTCTCAATTATTGTCTGTGGCAATCTGGCACAGCTGTATCTATTTTCAGTGATTAGCATGATATATCATGCAGTATTTTTTCCTAGCTCCAAGTTGAATGATTTAACTGGAGCAAGCTTGCATTGGAAATCAGTGTGGTATAATGGGCAGAATTAATTAATCTGGGAATCAGGAAGACAGGGGTTCAAGTGTAGCCCCTGATATATGCTGACCATGTGACCTTGAGCAAATTACTTAACATTTTGGTCCATCAGACATCTCATAAAACACTAAATTACAAAGCAAACAGGTAGGTGGTGGAGTGCATAGTGGGTAGAACTTGGATTCTGAAAGACCTGTGTTCAAGGAATGCTTCAGACATGTTAGTTGTAGGTGCCTGGGCAAACCAAATTTAACTTCTTTCTTACTCTATTTTCTCATGGATAAAATAGGGATATTAATAGTATCCACCTAAGAGGAGTGTTGTAAGGACAGATATCCTTAAATATCTATATAAATATTATTATTATTATTAAGTAAACATTAGTCTGTATTAATCATAGACCCAATAAAAAAAGGCTTCTAGGTGGTACAATCGATTGTAAGGACTAGAATCAGGAAGACCTGAGTTCAAATCCTACCTCCGATATTCACTGTCTATGTACCCCTGGACAAGTTACTTAACCCTGTTTGCTTCAGTTTTTTCACCTATAAAATGAGCGTGAAGAGGAAATGGCAAACCTCTCTAGTATCTTTGCCAAGAAAACCCCAAATGGATTCACAAAGATTCAGACATGAATGAAATCACTGAACCACAACAACCAGCAAAAAAAAGAAGAAAAAGGAAAAAAGAAATCCCATTATAATATTTCTATAGTGACATAGCAAGTAAACAAATGTGTTCTGAACCTAATGGGAAGTAGGAACTCCCATGAATACAGAACACCCCATCTGCCTCTGAACTTAAGAATCTTTTTTTCATATTGTTTCCTGGGTAGTTTTAAAGTTTACATGAATCTTGTTAAGATAATTGAGATTGAACAATGATCCAAGACAATTCTGGAGGACTTATGAAAAGGAATGCTATCCGCCTCCAGAGAAAGAACTGTTAGAGTAGAAATGCAGATGAAAACACACGATTTATCACTTGTTCATTTGTGTTTATGTTTTGGAGATTTGGCTCTATGAGATTATTCGCTTACAATAATGAATAATATGGAAATATGTTTTGTGTGATAATATATGTATAACCCAAATGGAATTGCTTGTTAACACTGGGAGGAGGAAGGGAAGAAGGGAGGGAGACAATATGAATTGTATGACTTTGGAAAACTCATAAGGAAATTTGTTATTAAAATTTAAAAATGGAAAAATTGAAAAAAAAATAATTGAGAATGAGATGAGCCTGGTCTTGTTAGAGGATGGGAAGAGTTGACGGATAATTGTCACATAATTACAATACGTCAGAATTTTTAAAAAATTAGCTCTGTATTCTTGCCCTCCAATCCTTGAACAATGTAACTGATCTTGTATTTGTTATGTCCCTACCAAATACTTTGTTGGGAAAGATGAGACACATTGTGAAACAGAACATAAGTCTGTATGATTCAGTGGCAGAATGTTGTGCAGACAGAAAGTGCCATTAGAAGTCAGAGAAGAGAGAAATCGATATGGGCCTGCCATTGATCCCTTCAACCTACATCTATTGAGTACTTTCTTTGGCCAAGGCCCATTGCTAGGGGCTGTGAGTGATAAAAAGAAAACTAGCACATTGTCTGTGCCCTCAAGACATTTACAAGTTCCTTCATTATAGAGAGTAGCTATTACATGAAGAGGGATCAGGAAAGACGGAGTATTTGTACAATATTGTAGAAATCCTCATGGCCAGATCGATAAAACATGCTCTCTATGAGCCATTTGCTAACCTTATATTTCAGAGCCCTCTTTCATAATGATATTAGTTAAAATGCAGTTTTATCAGGGGCAGCTTGATGGCTCAGTGGATAGAGATCCAATGCTAGGGATAGGACATCTGTGGTTCAAATCCGGCCTCAGATACTTCCTCTCTGTGTGACCCTGGGCAAGTCACTTAACCTCCATTGCTTAGCCATTACCACTCTTCTGCATTAGAACCAATACATAGTAAAGTTTCTAAGATGGAGGTAAAGGCTTAAAAACTGCAATTTAAATTAATTTTAATTATCTTTCCAAACAAGCCAAATGAACAATGATTCTAGACATGGAAAAAGGTGAGAGATTCATTTGTGATAAACAACTTGTATATAAGCTAAATTCATATGGTCCCATTTAGAAACTCATAGGCACCTTTTAGACCTCACAGTCACAGATCCTGCCATACCAGTTGTGTAAAGGCTTCACTCCTCCAAGAGAGCCTTGATGTAAGTTTAATTTTTACCAGAGGAAGTTTGATTTTTGTATCAGTCTATGATTGCTGTGGCCATTAGAAAATGAACTGCCCATCATCTTATTTTTTTTAATCCTGTTGTGCTAAATAAATCACCACCATATATTATTCATTAATACATTTAGGTTTTCATTTCTTCCATTAGCCCTCACAAGGGCATCTGGAACAACTTCTCTTGGCCAGTGTTTCAAAAACAGAGATAAAAATTGATAGTCGAAATTGATCCAGTTAAGCAGACACTAGTATCATTAACCAAGAAAATGTCCCTGTGTTCAGTTACTTTTTTAGCTAATATGGTACTATATGACCTCCTCAAAATATGGGAATTGGTGTGAACATATGATAGAAGCAAACCAAAAGCAAATAGAAGAAAGATTGAAATCTGAGGCACTTAAATGAATGAGTCAGTTGAGCTAATATATCATCAGATGGGATAATCACTAGATTAAAATGTTCTAGTCACTGCTAAGGCTTCACGTAGTGAAATATCAGGAAATACGAAACAACTTTAAAAAGTTATAATGAACACTTCAGACCCTATTTGGATCCTATTTGGATCTTCAACACTTGCCCATTCTCACTTTATCAACCAAAGGGTTTTAAACTTTTTGGGAGAGATATTATAGGAATATAATAATATTTATATATATATATACAATTTTGTGTGCCCATAATAATAATATAATAGGTGATAGGAATGAACCCCTTTGGCAACTTCTGGTGAAGTTAAGGACTCCTCAAAATAGTGTCCTTAAATGTATAGAATAAAATCTATAGAACTGTAAAGAAAATCAGTTATGTTGAAACGAAATTATTAAAATATTTAATGGGGCAGCTGGGTGGCTCAGTGAATAGAGAGCCAGGTCCAGAGGGGAGGCCTGTGATAATTCCTAGCTGTGTGACCCTGGGCAAGTCACTTAACTCCCATTGCCTAGCCTTTACTGCTTTTCTGCCTTAGAAGCAACACACAGTATAGATTCTAAGACAGAAGGTAAGAGTTTAAAAATATATATATATTGTTAATCAAGATCAAACCCCAGATTCAGATCCTCTGTTCTAAAGATATAAGAACTTAGTAACCCAATACCATCCCTTCCCCACCTCTGCACCAGACCCCAATAAGGTTCCAAAGAAAGTTATTTGCTTAATACAAATTCATAAACTAACTCTCTATATCTTTAGCTGAATTTGCTCTAGACAACCATCTGATTCCGCTACTAGAGGTGTCTAGGACAACTTTTGTCATGGGGTCTAGTGTCATCCCCCATTTATTTCACTCTGAGGGGCACAAATAGGATTTTCAAAGATCATTTAAGAAATCCATTGATGAAAATTCCATTTTGGATGGTGAAATCAATTTATAGTTGGATGGTGAATTAACAGTTTGCTAAAAAAAATGCAGCCAGGACTGAAATCAAGATCTATATACTTTCTTGGATGGTCTTAAACACAGTATTGCATTTTTCCTTTGTGTCCTCATCTGGGTGATGCAGATAGATTCTCTGTGCTCCCTGCTCCCATGGGGTCATCTGACAGCTGAATGCTAACCATCCTTTTAAATCATGCTTTGTGATTCTATCAGGTTCTCTATGCATGTATTGTGATTAATGAGGTGGCCCCCATGTGGTCCCAGGATTGGGAATGTCATTTTTCTTCTTGAAATTTGCTTGTTCCTTGGTGGTCTTATTATGCCTTTTCTTTCTATGGATAAGCCCAAGAGTTCTCTGATGATGAGTGTTCTTTTAATGATGAAAACCCGTCCTTAGATCTTTCGGATAATTTACACCTAAACATCTTCACCACTGTCAGTAACTTTCTTTTGAAATAGCCCTGCAGGAATTTCCACTTGAAACAGGAAGAGAAGGGAGTGAGGATGTCTTCTTTGTCTCTTTCTTCCCCCTGGGGTATGGGGGAGTGGGGGTGGGGTGGGATTGTGCTCAAGTTTCCTTGAGGAAGACTTGCTGAAAGAAAAAATAAAATAAAATGAGGATAGATTTTGGAATGTAATAATTACCTATTTACTATTACTTTAAGGAGTAAAAAATGTAAAAATGACTTGTTTGTAGATAGATGATACAAAAATAGATAGGGAACAGTCATTTATCCCAGATTTATCAAAAGATATGCTTAAATTTCTATATGCGAATGATGGGCTCACAAAATGAGAGTGTTTGATGGGAAATAGGAAATTATTTGGTTCTTGACATTATAAATATGGAAAGCCATGATCTTGAGATGGCCATAGATAGTTATTTGAAATGTTCATAAATCTTGCACATACTCTCAATATAGTATTTTTTCAGAATACGTTTCTGAGGGTTGAGAGCATCTGCACAGCTGAGGAATGAGCAAAGTCAGTGCCCAGTGGGAAAACATCCTGCAAAATCTTCAGTCTTTTCTTCAGCTGCTGAGGGGATTGGGGGAACTGAAAGACTTGGTAAAAGAGACAGATCTGTATGAGTGAAGTCAACTGAGAAGAATGTAGGCAAACCCTCTCTCTGGACTTCAATATATGTGAGGACCATAAAAGAAATTGGTTTCTGGTACACTCTAAAATGAATCTTATGAAGAGAGTGTCTTTGCTTTCTAGAATAAGTTCATTTACATGAGACAAACTCATCTGTTTTAAAACTAATTATGAAAAGCCTGAGCTTTCTAAATCTAGTCCCAAACTTGGTCTCTGGATAACCACTCAGTACAAGATGTGTACTTTTTCCCCCCTTTCTTCTCAAATATTCTCAATGTCTTTTGCTCTTGCATCTTGATTAGATCATAATGTAGGCAGGGTCATCAGTGGCCAGATTATAAATTTTGGTAGCCCTCCCCACTCCCCATCTTCTCCTCTTCTTCATAATCTGTATTTTAGTGCCTTGCTAAATGTGTAATTATGAGGCAAGAAAGCCAGGAAAATTACAGTGCATAAAAAAGAAGGAAGGAGAAGAGGAAAATTAAGAAAGAAAGAAAAATTGAAAAAAAGAGTGGGCATTCAAATTGATGGCACTCTCTATAAAATGAGTCTGTTTAACTAAATGACCTCAAAGGTCCTTTGCAGCTCTAACAGAATCCCTTAATTTCAGTAAAGAATCACCAATTTCATGCATATGGTCTTCTCAACTGGGCCTGACATCTTTGGATCTGGTCCTCGGAAAAATGCTAGTGGAGATCCTATTTGTTTCTTGTAGGTCTTAAAAGAAATTCCATGGCTAGTTTATTAGGGATTTATGTAGTACTTTTCTTCTGGGTAGCTCAGTGCACTTTACAAACTGAATCCCATTAATCCTCAAGCTCCTCTTATGGGGACCACATGTAGAGATTAGAGAGAAGGGTCATTGTTTTTCTGCCACCCGCCTTCACCTTTCTGCTGTGTTGGCCAAGAAAGGAGCCAATTGCATTACTGATTTTCACTAGAAACTAGAATGAGATCACTAACTCATCTCACAAACCACTGAACACTTATTGGATGGTCATGGTGTTCAACCATTCCTGCTCTGAGATAGATTCACAATGGTCAAAGACATTCTTTATCTAGTTCCTATATTTTTACAAGGAAAATGGAGTATCTACTCATAATGACAAGTATACACAATAATGCCATGAATTTGTGTTACATGTAAGCTTATTATTCATAGATTTTATTGTATTGTTTTTGTTTGTATTGTATATTTTAAATCTTTGGGGAACTTTGTTCATACTCATTCCCACGAAACACTAAATTCTATTTTAGTAAGAATTCTTTCTCTCTGTATATACCTATATAATATATAATGATATGTATATCATTATTTGTGGTTGATCATATATAATGTAATACACACAATATTGTATGTAATTATATTATATAGATTATATATATTTATACATAAATATTCTACTGCACACTCATAATAATGACTAAAAGGTATGGATGTGAATAGAATTATTTCTTAGCTTCTCTAAGTATTTATTTTTGTTTCAGCAGATGGATGATCCATTTTTAACCACAGTTTTTAGATCCTTTACTTTACAGGTGCATCTCAAATGAATATTTATTTGGAGATGTACAGTAGGCCACAGAGGCATTTGAAGCAGTGGATTTAAACCAGCATTTAAAAAAAATCTAATTTTGTCTCATTTTTAAAATGTTATTGATACCTTTTGTTTTTATATCACATTCATTCCTGAATATGTCCCTCCTTCCCACTCAGCAATCCATCCTTTGTGAGATTTTGAGAAAAGAAAGAGGGAAAAGTAAAAAGTAAAACTAACCAACACCTCGATAGTATCTCACAATTTGTTTCAAATTTCTTATTTCTTACAGTATAGTAATGTGTGACATTCACCTACAACAAAATTGTCATCTATTTTGTGTCTAGTTCTTTGCTACCACCAAAGTTCTGCTACTCTTTTTTTTTTTTGCTTTTCCAATTTAATTCTTTTTATTTGTTCATTTATTCAGCCACTCCTTCTCCTTCCCACACCATAGAAGGCATCATCTAGCAAAATATATAGATTACATGTTTCATGATTCTACTTCTCAGGTCATTTTCTGGAAGTAAACATTCATAAGTTATTCTTCAAATATCAAATCTGTAGATATACATAATGAGAACTCTGTTCTACTCATTTCACTCTTCATTATCTCATATAGTTCTTTCCAAATTTTTAAAAAAGTTAATTTGCCCATTGTTTCTTATGGCACAGTACTATTCCATCATAATCATGTACCTGTACTACAATTTGTTTAACCATTCCCCAGTTGATGAACATCCTCCTGATTTCCATTTCTTTGCCACCACAAAGAGAATTGCTATAAATATTTTGGAACAAACAGGTTCATTTCCTTTTTCTCTGACCTCCTTTGGGAAATAGACCCAGCAATGGTTTTGCTGAGTCTAGGGATATATATATATTTGTTTGTTTATTTGTTTATTTATTTATTTATATAGTTTTGTAGCTATCTGGGTATAATTCCAAATTGCTTTCCAAAATGGCTGGATCAGTTCAGAGTTCCACCATTAATGCATAATGTTCCACACTTTTCCAAATACCCTCCAGCATTTGTCCTTTTGCTCTTTTGTGATTTTAGCCAATTTGATGGGTGAGATGATACCTCAAAAATGCTTTGGTTTACATTTCCCTAATGAGTAGTGATTTAGAGCATATTTTCATATGCCTCTATATGGCTTTGATTTCTTCATCCAAAAACTTTCTGTTCATATCTTTTGCCCTTTACTCAACTGGAGGATGGCTCTTATTTTTATTTATTATTTATTATAAATTTGACAAATTTCACTATGTATTTTTGACATGACATGTCTGAGAGACTATGAAAAATTTTCCCCAATTTCCTATTTTCCTTCTAATCTTGGCAACTTGTATTTTATTTGTACAAAACCTTTTCCATTTAATGTACTCAAAATTATCCATTTTACATTTCACTATGCTCTCCATCTCTTGCAGATTCATAAATTCTTCTCCTATTCGTAAATCTGCTAGGTAATATGTTCCCTGTTCTAACTTGCTTGTATCTCCTTCTATGTCTATGTCATGTATCCATTTTGATCTTCTCATAGTGAATGGTTTAAGACATTGGTCTATATCTAGTTTCTGTGAAACTACTTTCTAATTGTCACAGAAATTTTTACCAAAGAGTGATTTCTTATCCCAAAAGCCTGGGGCTATATTTTTTTCAAATACAAAGTTACTAAAAACTTTTACTGCTGTTTGTGGTATATCTTTTCTATTCCACTGCTCTACCTTTCTATTTCTTAGCCAGGACCAAATAGTTTTGATAATTACTGTTTTATAATATAGTTTACCATCTGGCATTGCTAGACTTTCTTCCTTTACATTTTTTAAATTATTTCTTTTCCATTCTTGATCTTTTGTTCTCCAAATAAATTTTGCTATTATTTTTTCTGGCTCAATAAGATAATTATTTTGGTAATTTGATTGGGATGGAATTCAATAAGTAGAGTACTTTAAGTAGGATTGTCATCTCTACCCATCCATGAACAATTAATATTTCTCCAATTATTTAGATCTGACTTTATTTGTGTAAAATATATTCATGGAGTTCCTGGGTTTGTTTAGGCAGGTATATGTCTAGATATTTTATTCTATCTATGATTATTTTAAAGGAAATATCTCTTCTTATAGGACTTTGTGAGTAAGCATATAAAAATTCACTTTTATGCATTTATTTCATATCTTGTTACTTTACTAAAATTATTGATAGTTTCAACTAACTTTTTAGTTGAATCTCTAGGAATTTTCACATACACCATCATGTCATCTGCAAAAAGAGAGAGTTTTATTACCTCTACATATATGATTCAGTTTCTTTTTCTCCTCTTACTGTTATTGCTACCATTTCCAATATTATATTAAATAATATTGGTGATAATAGTCATCTTTGTTTCACTACTGATCTTATTGTGAAGGCTTCTAGCTTCTCCTCATTATAAATAATGCTTCTTGACAGTTTTAGGTATATGCTTTATATTATTTTAAGAGAAAATCCATTTTAACCTATGCTTTCAAGTATTTTTAATAAGAATGAGTATTATATTTTATCAAAGGCATTTTCTGCATCTATCAATATAATCATATGATTCTTATTACTTTTGTTATTAATGTGATCAATTATGTTGACACTTTTACTTCCATTGAACCATCCCTGCATTCCTTGTTTAAATTCTGTTTGGCCACAATATATAATCTTTGTGATGTTTTATTGTAGTCTTTTAGCTAGTATTTTATTTAGGGTTTTTGCATGCAAATTAATTAATTAAAATGATATATAATTTTCCTTCTCTGTTTTTGAAATTCCTACTTTAGGTATCAGGGCCACATTTGTTTCCTAAAAAAGAGTGGCAAAAACTCCTTCTTTACCTATTATTTCAAATTATTTATTTAATATCAGAATTAGTTGCTCTTTAAATGTTTGGTAGAATTCACTTATGGATCCACCTGGTCTTGGCATTTGTTTTTGTTTTTCTTTTAGAAATTCATTTATGACCTGCTCAATTTCTTTTTTTAAAATAGGTTTATTTAGATATGCTCTTTTCTCCTCTTATAGTCTAGGCAGTATATAGTTTTGTAAATATTCTTCCATTTCATTTATATTTTTAAATTTGTTAGCATATAATTTAGCAAAATCTCAATAATTGCTTTAATTTAATTTTCATTGATGGTATATTCACTCTTTTCATCTTTAATCCTAGTGACTTTGTTTTCTTCTCTCTTTTAATCATATTAACCAATGGTTTATCTTTTTGTTGATTTATTCATAAAACTAACTCATATATTTATTTATTTTTTTGTTTATTCAATGATTTTCTTACTTTCAGTTTTTTTATCTCACCTTTAATTTTTAATATTTCAAGTTTGATATTTGGTTGTCTAATTTCTTCTTTTTCTAGTTTTTTTAAATTGTATTCATAATTCATTCATCCATTATTTCTTTATTTTATTAACATAAGCATTTATGGATATAAATTTCCTCTAAAAATTTACTGCTTTTGCTCTAACCTATTGGTTTTGGTATGTTATCTCATTATGAGCATTCTTTTTAATAAAATTTTTATTGTTTCTATGACTTGTTCTTTAACCCAATCATTCTTTAAGATTAAGTTATTTAATCTCCAATTAAATTTTACTTTGTGTTTCTATGGTCCCTTACTATATACAACTTAAATGCACTGTAGTCTGAAAAGGATGGATTTAATATTTCTGCTTTTCTACATTGAATTATAATGTTTTTTTCTCTAATAGATGATCAGTTTTTGTAAAGGTACCATGTACCACAGAGAAGGCATAATCCTTTCTATTCTCATTCAGTTCTCTCTAGATAACTATCATTTAATTTAAGTGAGATTCTATTCATCTCTTTGACTTCTTTCTTATTTTTTTTTTTTGGTTAAGTCTATCTAGGTATGAGGAGAAAATTGATGTTTTTGACCTCTATACATAGCAATTGTACCTCTCGAATTTGGACAATTTCACTTTAGCTACTTATAGAAATAGTATAATTCCTAATTGCTTTCCTTAATGTTTGGACCAATTCATAGCACCATTAGCTCTGTATTTGCATGGCTGTATTCCTGCAACTAATCCAACCTAAACTACTTTTTTTAACCCATACCATCTGTCTTTAAATTAATATTAAGTATTGGTTCCAAGGCAGAAAAGAGAAAAGAGCTAGGCAATTGGGGTTAAGTTACTTGCCTGAGTCAAAGAGCTAGGAAGTATCTGAAATCAAATTTGAATCTAGGTCCTTCCAACTCTAGGCTTAGTTCTCTATCCACTAAACCACCTCACTGCTCCTAACATTGGCTATTTCCATTGTTTGACTTTAATCTTTGCCAATTTTCAAGGCATGAGAAAAAACTCAACCAACATTCATTAAGTGCTTACTGTTTTTCAGATGCTGTGCTAAGTGCTAGAGTTAGTTTCACGTTCATTTCTCTTATCAGTGATTTGAAGCAATTTTTCATATAAGTGTAAAACATCTACATTTCTTTCAAAAACCACATAACTAGTATTTTCAAAGATTTCCCTCCTTTCTCTTTCTCTTTCCTTTTCCTCCTCCCATTTATGATGGCATTATTTCTTTCCCCATTGAGGATTTTGTTTCTTCTCTCACATGTGACACTTTTTGACCACAGTGAAGTTTGCTTTTGGCATTCAGGGGCTTTCCAAGCTGCATCCTAAAATTTCACATTTCCTCTTTTCCAGATCACCACAGATCTGAGGCAGCGTTGCACAGACAACCATACAGGAACATCAGCCTCAGCCCCCATGGCTGCTGGCATCATCGCTCTGGCCCTGGAAGCCAAGTAAGCTTTGATATACATCTTCTAATAACTGGTGAAACCCTCCTTCTAGTAGAGCTAGAACATCATTCCCTTCCCTGTCACTTAGAATATCATCTTTCCCCCTTCATGCCCTCCCCCCAAAATAGATTTATTTTTTATTTAGCTGGGATTGGACGATTTTTGTTAGAGATATAGGGGAGGTAGTTGGTTCTGATCGATGTAATGTCAAAAGGCTTCCTGGAGTTACCTTCCTGACATATGAAAATCAGTGCCTACATGGAGTGGTATCAGGCACAGTGTCAGTCTTAAGCTTGTACACACGCCTGTGAAGCCTGGGGAGTTTGGCTTTGCCAGCCTCTGTACAACTTAGCTGTTCCTTAGAATCACAAAATTTAAGAGTTGAAAGAGATTCCAGAGGTCTTCTAATGCCATCCATACCCAAGATAGGATCTCTTTTGGGACATTCCTAATAGATCATCATTTACTATTTGCTTAAGAATTTCTAGTGATTAGAAACTAATTTCTTTCCAAGGTAGCACATTCTGCTTTTAGACAGCTCAAGTCATAAGTGAGTACCTTATATGCACACGAAATCTGCTTCTTTTAAATTCTCATTCACTTTTCCTAGTTCTGCCATCTAAGTCAAGTTGAGGAAGTTTGATCTTGCTTTCAAATCACAGTCCTTCATATACTTGAAGGACTATTTGATCCCTTCAAGTCTTCTTTTCTCTGGGGTAAACAATCCCAAGTTCTTTTAACTGAATCTTCCATTTTTCAAGTCTTCCTACCATTTTTGCCTACCTCTGGATATGCTTTGGTTTCTAAATGTTCATCATAAAATATGGTACCCCAAAAGGAAAATAATATTGCCAAATTAACTAGAACAAAGGGCTATGAATTTCCTCATTCTGGCCACTCATGTTTTCATGAGTTTTTCTACCTTTTAAATCAGAGTTCTTCCAGTTCGTAATAAGCCTTTAGTCTTTGTTGCATGAAATTTTGCCTAGATCACAGTTGTCAAACCTGTAAGCCATAGTACTGCTGAATAGGCTCAAATCAAACTAAAATGTAATTGCTAAATATTAACAAAATAAATTTTAAAATTGACAAAACATAGATACAGTTTTCTAAGTCAATCTGAGACCTGTAGGTATTGTTATATATGGTTTAGTGGCCCTTGGTTCTTTTTGAGTTTGACACTACTGGTCTGGACAGTTTGGCAATTGAGACATTTTGACCCAAATGTAGGCCTCTATCTTTACCACTATTTAATTTATTTTTTTTAAACCCTTGTACTTCGGTGTATTGTCTCATAGGTGGAAGAGTGGTAAGGGTGGGCAATGGGGGTCAAGTGACTTGCCCAGGGTCACACAGCTGGAAAGTGGCTGAGGCTGGGTTTGAACCTAGGACCTCCTGTCTCTAGGCCTGACTCTCACTCCACTGAGCTACCCAGCTGCCCCCTATTTAATTTATTTTTATGTGTCTTACTATATTAGTTCTAGCCAACTGATATTTTTTGGATTTTAATTCTCTTCTACAATATTAGTCATTCCTAACAGCTCCATCAACACCTAATCCTTTCTTTAGGATTTAAAAGAAATCATTAATTTTTCTTCAGGATTTTTCAAAGATCACTGATAGCGGCCTAGCAATTACATTTACAGTTGTTTCTACCATAGGAAGTAGTTTGTCTGGACCTGATAACTTGAACTTATTGAGGGCAGCTAGTTTTTCTTTTATCACCTCCCATATCTTAGATTTCAATTCCCTGTTATTCAGTTTTGTTCTATACATCAGGGCCTGAAGATCATTCAGAGTAGAAAGAAAAAAAAGACAAAACAAGATTACATCTCTCTATTTCTAGTTATCACTGTCTCATCTACCTTGATCAATCATCCTGTCTCTTCACTGACCTTCCCATTCCCAACAGAGCTAAAAAAAAAAGACCTTTTTGTTTGTTCTTTGGATTTAACACAATGCTCAGCTTGTTTCAGGCTCTGGGATTCTTAACATTCTTTTTAATTGTCATCAGTTAACTGCCCTCATTTTATTCTTCTTGCATGTGTCTTTTTAATATGAGTTGATTTCTATGTTTCCTGCCACTTGGGTTTCTTTGCATAGTTCACTCTTTTTTCCCCCTCATTGGAATAATTTCTGGCTTTTCTTTGCTAGAATTTTATTCTTGAGAAGATGCCATCCTTATTGAGACCACTTTCCTTATAGAACCTTATATGATATTATTCTTCCTATGTTTTTTTCTGAATTCTTTGGAAACCATTCTTCCAGTCTTAGATGATGTCTACCATTCTCCTTTTTATTCATATGTGGAGAACTCTAAGGAGTCAGCAATCTCTTCTTACCAAGTTTCTAACCATTTCTATACCTTCCATACTTTATTCCATATTGTTCATAATCATGTCCAGAATGAGTTTGTCTTGTCATTTCTTCCACATTTTAAAGGATAAAATTTATAAACAAATTGTCAATGATTTATTAGTTATTCTACTCATAGTAGAGTGATAGAGATTTAGCAGATATCTGGATAGCTGAAGTTCTCTATTATTTTGATATCATTTTTCTTTTTTGATTTCTGATTAAGTTGCCTGTAGTAGATGCCCTCCACAATTATATTATTCCCTTTCTTCTTCATTTATTCTAAACTCCTCTCCAGTCCCAGATATTCAAGCTAAAAGATATCTTGCCATTTTATTTTCATTTAATTTGTTCCATTTGAATCCAGTTGCATAATAAAACCTATGAGATCCAATTTAGCTTCTAGCATTAAGATCTATAATTCAATTTGTTTATTACCTAGATGGCTCTGTTGGTGAATAGATATCTCATACCAATAGTATTTCTTATTATAATAATGTCATCATACACAAAAATAATCTTTAGGTAAGAGATCGCCAAGACCTGGCTCATAGTCTACTTATTTCAAATTATTTTCAGCATAATAAAGTCTTGATATAAGATAAACACTTTGGTCAGACCCTTGGAGTTAATCTTAGCAATATTTGACCTATAGGAAGGCAACCCATCCTCTTATCAACAGTTAAGTATGTGAATAGAATAATTTGTTAAACCTATCATAGTTTCTTTCAGTGATGGACATCATGGCTGCCCTTGAACAATTAACAAGCATTTTCCCAAAGAATCATAACAATCCCCCTGGGGAAGAAAGGAGAGGTTCATTTAGCTCCCTCCTAGGATGAAAGAAAAGACAGATAAATGAGAATAAATCCTTTCACTTTTGCTCCTCACCAACCCATAAATGTCCACACACACACACACACACACACACACACACACACACACACACACACACACACNTAAATGTCCACACACACACACACACACACACACACACACACACACACACACACACACGGGGGTGGGGAAAGGGAATGAGAGAGAGAGAGAGAGAGAGAGAGAGAGAGAGAGAGAGAGAGAGAGAGAGAGAAAGAGAGACAGAGAGAGAGAGAAAGAGAGACAGAGAGAGAGAGACAGAGAGAGAGAAACAGTGATTTAATTACTCTCTTTTTTGGGGTAGAACATGTGCACCTTGATATGGAATTTGGGTTTATATCAACTGGGGGGAAAGATGAAATTTCAACAAGATATATTTGGATATTGCAACATATTTAATATTCACTCATGTCCTATCTCAAACTCTTGTCATTGGGAGATATCTGAAACTAAGATATAGTTCTTTTCATAAAGAAATATAACTAAGTTTTACTTGAAGTAATAATCAAGCTGTAACTATATGACTTGCAATTAAATTTTCAGAAGAAATCTCTAAGAGCAAGGACCAAAAAAAAAAGTTTATATTTTATATAATCTCTAGCTGAAGGCCTTAAGCAATTCAAGAAACATTTATTAAATGCCTAGGAAGTCAAGACACTAGAGGTTTAAAAGAGAGAAAAAAAATCACTCTTCCTATTCTCCAGGAGTTTATCATAATATTATTGATATTCTAAGCCTTGTCTGTTAAAAAAAATGGTTTGCACAATAATAAGGCAGTGATTCCTATTATTTTTTTATGTCATAGACCCCTTTGGCTAGCTAGCAAAACCTGGGGACCCTTCTCAGAATAATGTTTTTAATGAGTAAAATAAAACATAGGATTACAAAAGAAATCTATTATACTGATACTGACATGAAATTATAAAAAGTTTCATACATGGATCCCAGATTAAAAACCCCAGAAGATAGTTATAAACATTTTAAGTCTAAGATTCTATCATTGTTCTTAGTTTTTCCATTTGTAAAATGAATAGGTTATTTTGTAATCTCCATTTGTAAAATGAGTAGGTAAAATGAGAGAGCTATTATATAAGGTTCCATTCTGAGGCAGCGAGGTGGCTCAATGGATAGAGCATTGGACCTGGAGTCAGGAAGACCTGACTTTAATTCTGGCCTTAGACATTTACTAAGATGTGTGACCCTGAGCAAGTCACTTAATGTCTATTTGCCTAAATTCACTAGAGATGGAAATGGTAAACCACTCAAATATCTTTGCCAAGAAAATCTCATGGACAGTATCAGTGTGCTACAGTCCATGGGGTCTCAAGATTCAGACACCACTAAACAACGATACGGTTCTATTCAATTCAAGTCTTATATATCACTCCATAACTATCTAACATTGTCACTTAAACATGAAACTTCTGAACTTTCAAAATAAGAATGTGGGCAAAGAGAACAATTGAAACCAACCATGCAAATTCAGACCACATTATTTTTTCATTAGTGAACATTTATTCGACCTTAAAAAAAAACAGGGAAATGTCTGTATGTTATAGACATGCAGATAGCTCTTGCAAACATAACTCCTAGCTATTTTCAATTTGCTAAGTTTAATAGTTTAACAATATTAAAAAAATTCCAATTACATTTTTTAAACATGAACAAGACTGGAAGAGGAGAAGGGATTTGTTCACACTTTCGTGAAGGTAGATAGACAAGAGGAACAATTCAGCCCTCAATGAGTTTGTTTGCTGCTGCTATATTACATACATGTGAAAAAAAAGAACTTATAACTGAAAAAATGCCATGTTCATAAGCATATCAACACTTATACAAATATAAGTTTTCTTGAGTCTAAAAGAACACAGAATTCTTTGAGAAATTATGATATATCACATCAATGACAATTCCTTCTATCACTACTGAATCTCACATGCAAAATTCCTTAGATTCACTCTTAAATGACTCCCTTACACAGATGAGGTTACAACTGAGTTGACCAATATATGGAAAAGTAATGCATTTTTAGAAAATGTAATTTAATTCTTATTCCATTTTTTCCCCTTGGCATTTGAAACACGCTTCAGGAATGAACTTAAAAATCACTGATTGATAGTGTCTGAATGCTGTACCAGCCCAGGGAATTTCTCAGTTTGAGGACACTTTAGAGATGTAGCTCCAACAGAAGGAAAGAAGGAGAGGAACAGTGTCTTTGTCTACCTTTCTAATTTTTTCCTCCATTTTTAACGAGTTAAAGCCAAAGTCAGGAGTAAAAGTGTGAGTGGCAATTGTTGAGGATATGGTTGAGGACTGAGATTCAAGTTCTCTGCTCCCACTAGAATACATTTACATAAAGATCCCCTTCCCTCCACATAAAATCCCTGAAGGGCTTGGACCTCAAAATTCCACCTGTTATCAACACTTCAAGCTTCCTCTACCTGAAATGTTAACTCTCTTACGAAATTTTCCTTCTTTTCAATGAGAGAGTAATAATTGGTATCTTCTACTTGTGGGATCAGAGCAAGCACCTTAAAACTTTGTTTCAAACAGTGGGTTCAAGAATAAATTAATAGGGTATTGCTTGTTCATTGCTACCAAACTCCTTCCATTCTTACTAAACCCTTACTGTCTGTTTTTTTTTCATTTAGAAACAGATACTTACTAAACTGCTATAGTAATAATAGTTAGTACAAAACACTTTCCAAAACAGGGACATATTTTTCCAAGAATAACTTCAGAGAATCAGAATCACGGCCTCAAGCTTCGATCACATGGGACAAAAGAGGTAGCACATATTCTTGAATTCCTTTGGCTAGAAGTTTTTTTTTCTTTTCCTTTGTTGGGACCTTCATGAAGTTTCACATAGGGGTGATTTAGCTTTCTGATGGCCTCCTTAAACAGTTCTTATAAATTCTTATGTTTTCAAAATAATTGCGTTTTTGGTAGTAGATCTTAAGTCAATTTCTCTGGGTCTCAGCTTTTTTATCTTTGAAGTGATGGATCATAAGAGCATGGATTTAGAAATATAGGGGACCTTAGAGGTCATCTTCAACCTCCGTCATCTTATAAGTGTGGAAACTGAGACCCAGAGAGCTTAAAGGTGATAAAATTAATAAGCGGAAAGCCAGTATCTGAAACCGGTCCTCAGACTCCAGATCCATTGCTTTTCTTTTTTTTTCCCCATGCTGCTTTTCAAACTCTCTTGAATTGAGCTCAATGGTCTCAAAGGTCACTTCCAGCTCTAGCCATCTGTGTCTATGCTATTTTGATTACCAGGGTGAGATTCATCCTTTTCTCATTCAGCTAAATATCACAGCCATCACTGTACTGGCAAAGTAAAGTGTGTTATTTCTCAGCATTCTGATGGATATATATGATTTTTTTTCTATTCAGTTTTAATGATGTGAGAAAAAAACTATATCTTGGATGTTTATTGCCATTTTAGCATCTGGCCTTATAAGGATGTATTTGTCATAACTTTAAAAATTAAATTAACTGGCAATCTTAGCTTTCATTATCGTTGTTCAACCATTTTTCAGTAGTGTCCAATTCTTTGTGACTCCATTTGGGCTTTTCCTAGTATAGATACTGAAATAGTTTGCTATTTCCTTTTCCTGATCATTTTACAGATAAGGAACTGAGACAAACAGGTAGTATCTGAGGCCAGTCTGAACTCAGGTCTTCCTGATTCCAGACCCAGCACTCTATCCATTGCACCAGTCCCAGCTGCCCCAAATTGGAGAGGACCTTGGATATCAACCTATAACCATCCAGGAATCTATAGCATGTAACCACCTAGTCTCAGCTCAAAAAGTCCCAAGGACAGGCAGGTCATTTATTATCTTCTACTTTGGGCTTCCTCACATTATTAGGAAGATTTTTTTCTTTCCTTATAGCAAATAAAAATCTGCATTTCCACATCTCCAATTCATTGCTCCTTCTTGTGCTCTTTGATGCCAAGTAAAACATATACAATCACTCTTCCACATGGCAACCTTTCAGATGCTCTATATAGCTATTCTCCCCATCCCTCAGTGCCTTTTCTGCTTTAGGTTAAATAGCCCCAGTTCCTTTAACTGATCACATGTTAGAGATGCTTATTCTGTAATGAAGTGCTCTATAAGGTACCTTTTCACCCAATCTGAGATTGTATAATGAAGGCTAAGATCAGTTTACTTAGAATGAAAAAGTTAGGACTGCTATATCCCTGTGAGGTCAGGTGCCAAAATGCCAGTGACTACCTAAGAAATGGCTTTTTCTGTATCAAACTCTTATAATTTAATAGAAACATTAATATTGACTCCAAAGAGAAATAATTTTTCGTGTGCTTATCATGTCATTTAAAAACACTAAGTTTAAAATATTAAAATTAATATGAATATAAAATTTGCAGTGCAGGCAAAAAGTAGAAAGAAAGAAACAAACAAAAAGTAGACATCATCACTTCTGCCCATAGTAAGGAGGACCCATTCATTCCAAGGGCAGCTGCAAATTATCAATGCTATCAAACAGTAATGCACAAAGAGCCCCTGAATGCTTGCAGTTATTGACAAAGCCATCCCTGATTTCAGAATGTAGAAATAATTGAGGGGCGTGGAAGAGGGTGTTATAGTAAATTATTTCCTCCCTTAGCATATAGTAGTGAAAAACATTCAATTTTGGGTCAGAAGGCACCAGATTGCAGTCCAAGCCCTGTCACTTTCTAGTGGAGTTACCAAAGACAAATTCCTTACCCTCTTCACCTAAATCAAATGATCTATTATTATTTATCATTACCCTATTTCCTCCACTACCCAAAGGTGAGAGGTGACTTTTTTTAAATGGTTTTTCTTACACTGATATTATGAGATTCTAAGGTTCTTAACACAGCTGGGTGGCTCAGTGAATAGAGTGCTGGACCTGAGGCCAGGAAGAGTCATCTATGGCTAGCCATGCCATTTTACCCAATTGGCCTCAGTTTCTTCATCTGTAAAATTTGCTGGAAATGGCAGACCTCTCTAGTATCTTTGCCAGAAAAACCCCAAATGGGGTTATAAAGAGTCAGATGTGACTGAAAAATGACAATAACAAGATTCTGTTTTTCCAGGTGCCTCTGGGCTAAATGCGTATGAATAGTCTTGAACAGTAGCCCTGGTAGACTTACATCCCCATCCTAAGCATTTTTCTCTCACCTCCAAAATTTAACTTTGAGTCTTGTTCTGTCACCTTTTGTCTTAGGGCATACAACATTTCAAAGTAATTTAAGTGAGAAAATTCACAATAGAGACAAATTCTTGAACACAGTAGTGATATTTCTGAGGCTATCCCCTAGCTATAATTAGTCTATAGCAATGGCTTCACTCCCCTAGAGTGAACAATGCACAATTCCTGGAGAAAATCTGGAGAACAGTCATCAAATGCATTAACTTATAATCAATTAAATAAAAAGGATAAATGTCAGTGTCTTTAAAAATAATACGTGTCCTTTTGTTATCGCAGATATAATTCTCTTCTAGAGTCCTTATTTTTCCTTTACTGAGTAGGTGTTAGCCAACAAGCATTGATTGAGTGGCTTGTGTGCAAATACTTTGCTTTCTGAAAAAAGTAAAATGTATAAGAATTGATGAATTAAATCATAAAAAATTTAATTATTAATTTAATTATTAAATTTTGTTATTAAATTTAATTAAATTTTAATAAAAATACTTTGATGCTATAGTAGGTAGTTCATATTTAAATTTTTTAATTTGTTAATAATTAAATATTAAAATTTTCAATATTAAAAATACCTTGATGTTACAGTAGGTAGTTCAAATTCCTTTTGCTGTGGCCACAGTTACTTTGAATTCAACAAACACTTAATCACGCTGTCTTCTGGGCAAGGTACCATGCTAGGCAGAGAGGGAGAGAAAGATGAAAACAAGTATATCCTTGGCATTTTAGTATCCTATGGCCAAATTCAATGAAGACTAAAATATTAGCTAGCTAGCTCTTTTCCTAGATAGGTCTTACTTCACAGATGTTGTAAGCTGAGGTGCCTTTTCCCTCCTGGGATCACAAATATGACAAAGAAGAATTTAATTACTTAGACAAGAATAAAGTTGTATCATAGACTCTTACCTATTCTCATGAAGTGTCTGTCTTGAGCTGTTTGGTAACATCAGTGCACACAGATAAGGTAGATTATATTTTCCATCAAGACAGAAACCATATTTCATTTGCCTTCATCTCCCTCCCAACACAATCAGCACATAACTTTGCCTGAAGTTCAGGGTTTTCTTGGCAAAGATACTGGAACAGTTTGCCATTTACATATGAAGACACTGAGGCAAACAGTGTAAATGACTAGCCCAAAGTCATACATCTAGTAAGTGTATGATACAGAATTTAGACTTCTATCCTCCTGACATCCACTGCGCCACCTCGCAGCCCCTTTGCCCAGGGTAGGGTTGTAATAAATGTTTCTTGTTCGATCATATGTTTTTAAGGTATTGAGAAAAAGAATTGGGAATTTACTCAATCCTATAGCACTCTGGTCCTGCACGATATAAAATAACAACAACAACAAAAGCTAAACAAAAACTGCCAAAATATAAATGTACCATTATTTTATTATTTAGCATTATTTATCATAACTCACTTATTTTTGTCACAACAAAGCATTAGACAAATGGCAAAACAAATATTTTAGACTGAGAATCTATAGGCATCAAAGGAGGGAAATGGGAAAAGTGCTTTTGTGGGTGTAGGGGGAGGGTCGATGTGTTTCCCTCTCATAAATTCATTGGTTTGTCAGGTTTGACAGTATATTCTGTTTTCCTCTTGGCGGTTTTCCAGCTGTGTGGGAAGGGACTACCTAGTCAGTGATTACAAATGAAATAATTATCACATGGGCCATTTAACAATTCAAAACAATATGTTTTTCACAGTGTGACTCCAAAGGCTCCAAATGAAAAGGGCCCTATGGGAAACTGAGCTCTTAAATAAGGGAATTAGCGCAATAAATATAAAGACATGAGTGCAGTAATTTCAGATAAGGGACAAAAAGAAACTCAAGCCATTTTTTTAATGAAGCACTTTCCATTCAGGAGCCAGAAAAGATATAGACTATGTTTTATTGGTGAAACATTCTCTGACTTAAATTTACAATTATATTCAAAGAAAATATATCTTTTTAGTCTCTTTCCTGGCTTCCAAGACCTCCCTTCTTTACTGCATTCTTCTCAAAGTGGTCAAGAAAGCAGTCCTAAATTGCAAATCTAACCATGGCACCCCCAACAAAAGTATTTAGTTTTTTTAAAATGTGATGCTGTTTATTAGAATTGATTAAAGGGCAGCTAAGTGGATTCATCAATGGATAGAAAGCCAGGCCCAGAGAGGAAGATCCTAGATTTAAATCTGGTCTCAGATACTTCCTAGCTTTGTGACCTTGAGCAAGTCACTTAACCCCAATTTGCCTAGCCCTTACCATCTTCTGCCTTGGAACCAAAACTTAGTATCATTTCTAAGACAGAAAGTAAGGTGTTTTTTTTTTTAAGTGATTAATTTATTGTAAGCTCCATGATTCTTTAAGAGCACATATGAGTTATAGAAAGTATGATTCTTTCTATTCCTCATCTTCTTCCCTCTTATTATCTTTATCCAACATCTTCCTTTTATTTTCTTCCTGAAAAATCTAACTAACCCCCTCATATTACATATGAAGAAACTGAAACTGAGAGATCACCCAAATGCCAGTTTGCAAAACCATAATGAATCTGTTGACTCTGGAAAGTCAGGCCTTTTTCTATAATACTATAATGCATTATTTTACCTACTCTAGTTCCATTCTTGTACCGTATAATTATTTTCTACAATATTTTTAAAAGGAACTTGACCATATCTGAAAGAAAGCCCACTCGATATTTTTAAATTTGTTTAGTGATATAGGTATTGGAATACCTGAAAATTGATTGTTGTTGTTCAGCCATTTAAATTATATCTGACTCTTTGTGACCCCATTTGGGCTTTCTGTCATAAAGATACTAGAGTGGTTTAACATTTCCTTCTCCACTTCATTTTGCAGTTGAGGAAACTGAGGCAAATAGACTTAAGTGGCTTGTTCTGGGTTACATAGCTAGTAAGGATCTAAGGCTAGATATGAACTGAAGAGGATGAATCTTCTTGACTCCAGAATCAGCACTCTATCCCCTGTGCCATCTAGCTAGTGAATAATTCACACAATGAAATTTCTTTCTGTTATTTTGACAAAGGGGGGTTGATTTCTGAGAAGACTCCCCTCATAGCCCAGAAATCTCAGAATATAATCACAACCTATTAACAAGATGCTTAAGTATAAATTTATATCTACTCCTGGCCCTTTAATGACATGCGAATACCCATCTCAGAATGAATCTGAAGGGGCAACCCCACTGGCTAATGAAAGATAGGCATGTCTCTGGGTAACCTTTATAAGAAGTAAGTTTGTGAATTAATTGGTAGTGGAGGCTTGGGAGTTTTTTTATGGAGCAAATTCTCGCAGGGGTAGAAGGAAGGTATTTCTCTTTACTTTCCAACTTATTTAGAGGGAGATGGCCCATATTTCAATTTGGCAGAGTTTTTAAGAGTTTTTTCCATTTTTTAAGAAAATTCAAAGCACAATTGATGAAACAGAGACATATACTTCAAACAAGCATGGATACAGAAAGATGCAGTTTAAGAAACAAGACTTCTGGCAGTTCAGAAGAGAGTTGGCTGTGCAGAGCTAGCCCTCGTAATCAAGAATTGTACAGTGGAGAAGAGTAGACTATGAAGGGGAAAATGGCATCAGGGTCCTGTAGTACTGCTGTTGTTGCCTCGGTCATATGCATTTACTATACATGTGCCTTACTACCATCGTATACTCTTTGTGACCATCCTTCCAATGGCCACTTTGAGCATTTGTGAGAAAATGGGCCCCAGTTTTATTGTAGAAAGAAGGGAAAGAGAGGAGATTTCCTTGCCAAGAATTAATAGTGTCTATCAGCTGTTAGTGGGACACATACTCATTTGGGATCCTGAGCTACATAGCGTTAAACCTAGAACCTGAGAGGCACTTACTCTGGGCCCCATACTTGAGGTGTGTTCAAGTATGTGGGAGTATGCCAGAGGGAGTGTTACACTGATATTCTTGGAAAATTTAAATCCCCATCTAAATTGTCTTTTTTTCCCCCTAGTTTCCCCCTTAAAACTGGTATTTTTACAGATTCCCTTCCCTAATCACTTTTTAAAAATATTCGTAGTGTTCCCTTTAAACTTAGTCTTTACCTTTCCCAGACTCATTTCTGGAGAAGTGGGGAGAGAGATTAGAGAAAAGTATTTAGAGAAAGATGAGTTATGGTAGAAGGTATTTGTTAAAGTAAATTGAGATTCACTCTTGAAATGGTGAAAAATGGAACTCAGGATGCTCATGCATGAGCTAATTTGGGGCAGTTCAAATTGTTAGGTATTAACAAGTCACTAAATCTCTTAAAGAGGCTTAGTTGAAATAAAGAATTCTAAATATTCAGCTTTATAACTTAGAGTTAATGTCATATAAATGCCTCTCCATCATCCTCTTCTTCCTTCTTTTTTCTTCTTATTTCTTCTTATTTCTCTTTCTCCTACCACTTCCTTCTTGCTCTTTTTCCTTCTCTTTCACATTTTTCTCTTCTGCTTTTAATGAAATATATTAAAACATATTATTTTCCATTAAGACTTTCCCATTTTCAAATATATGAAATATTTAGTACCATGAATGCTTTTATATATGAGAGTAGAATTCAATTATAATCAATTTCGTGAACATCCAAATTCTTTTCCTTCAGTGTAATTTTGGTGTAATTAGAACAAAATTAAAAATCACAGTCTTGATCTGGAAAAGCTAGAGTTAAAACACAGTGAAGCCCTAGCCTCTGGATCATGAATTAAGGAAATAAAAGAATTATAATGAGTGAAGTAGAACAAAGAATGAAGTGTTAACACTCAAATTCAACTCTAGCCCTTTCCTCTTGCAAGCTTTTGTATTGTTTTGGTTTGTTGTACAGATTTATTTGAGTGCATGGTTTGAAAGGGAGGGTGAATTTGCTAGAAAGAATGGTTAGGTTGTGTGAGATGAAGGAAAGTGGCAGAAACTGAAAAGCGAATGAGGAAGTGAAAGATCAGGGAAATACAATGTTCCTCAAATGCTAGCCAGAGAAAATGTGTGTTGTATAGAGCTATTGGTTGTAAAGAATTCCTTATCATCAAATCTGCAAAGTGCTGTTTTTAGGGAATAATAGATCAAAAGAAATATTGCCCAACTCAGGTAGAAATGAGAGCCATTAATCAGTACACAGAACTTCCTTGGGTTGACAGGGCATTGGAATGTAATATTATCTAATTTTTATTGTATTTTTATTTATTTTGCTAAATATTTCACACGTATTTTAATCTGGTTCCAGCCACACAAGATAATAGGGTACAAGATAATAGGGTATTCGTTTTACACCCTTGCTCCAAAAGCTTTGCCTTTTTAATTTCCACATCTTCTGTTACATTAACAACACTAATGATTTCATTGATGTGGTTCCTTGTTTCATTGAAGTAGACTGAAATCTATCCCCACTTAAATGGAAGGCCCTTGTAATTTATTATAGCTCTAACAGAATCATCCTACATTGGTCAGAGTTCCCCTGCCGATCATCTCTTAATTCAACAAAGCTACAATTATTAGCCCCACACTCATAACCTTTCCGACTCAACAGATGAATTTTAAGTAGTTGAGAGACCTTGGTTCAAATTCTGAACCTACCAAATTTGATACCTACCTTGAGCAAATTATTTCCCCTTTCCTGGCCTTGATATCCTCTTCCATAATATGAGGGAGTTCACCTAGATGACTTGAGATTCACTTTCAGATCAAAATCTGTGATTCTTTGTGTAATCCTCTGGCCTGTCAAATTTTGTGCTCTGATACTATTGCCTCTGAGAATATGGAACCACCCCTACTTCTCAGTGAGGCCCCAGGAGTGGAATTTAATGGAAGAACTTCTTTCTTAACTTTTTAAGTAGCATTGCCACATATTACATGATCTATAGAACAAGTGGTGTATTTAGTCTCAGTTTATTGATCTTGAAGATTGGGAGAAAAAATATCCTCTATGATACAATTAACTTTATGATAATTATATCATTATTTATGAAGTGCCAATCAACGAGCATTTATAAGGCCCTACCTCTATCATATGCCAACCTCTGCACTAGACATTAGAGATATAACAACACAAATTAAATAATCCTTGCCTTCAAGAAGTTTGCATTCTCTACTTTCTTTTCCATTTTTTCTTCCAGGATTATCAATTTTGCTGCACAATCAAATGTACAATTCAGTAAAGAAATTATTCCATACTCAGAAAATTCTATGTCCTCAAGAATACCTAGGTATTTAGGTAACAAATAAAAAAAACTATCACCTCTTTCCTTTAAATCCCAGAAAAGAATAAATATATCAGTGGAACAGCTAGGTGGATCCATTGATAGAAGTCAGGCTTAGAGATGGGAGGTCCTGGGTTCAAATTTGGTCTCAGATACTTCCTAGCTGTGTGATCCTGGGCAAGGAACTTAACCCCCAACTACCTAGCCCTTACTGCTCTTCTGCCTTGAAATTGATACTTAGAATCAATTATAAGACAGAAAGTTAAGTCTTAAAAAAAAAAAAGGAAAAGAAAAGGATATATTGGTGTTGGGGGAATTCAACCAAGATAAAGATGTTGAAGAACCATAGTCAGGGATATATGTTGGAAAAATATATATTTAGGGATTACACCACAATTTATTCATACTTTCACATTAAAGAGCAATCTAAGAAAATGAGGGAGTTAACAGACTCTTAGTTCTCCCCATAAAATCAAATGAGATGTTAAAATGACATAAAGCAAGATTGGGGAAATACAATTGAACTAAAACCAAGAGGGGCAACTAGATGGTACAATAGATGGAACTCCAGACCTGAAGTCAGAAAACCACATCTTCCTGAGTTCAAATCTGGCTTCAATCACTTAGTAGTTATAGGACCCTGGGTAAGTCACTTAACCCTTTTTACCTCAGTTTCCTCACCTATAAAATGAGCTGGAGAAGGATATGGCAAATTCCTCCTATATCTTTGCCAAGAAAATCCCAAATGGGGTCCGAAAGAATTAGATAGTTACTGATACAACTGAATAACAAAGATCCCCAAAGGGTACATGTTTTACTTTAAATAATAAGCATTGAGTGCATTCCTGAGGGAATTAATGATTATACCCTGGTACATCAGCTCCACCAACTGGTAAATTTTTCAGAAATGCCTTAATATGGTGTGTTAAAGGCTTTGAATGAATGTAAACTCTATACCCTCCTCCTCCTTTTCTTTCTCTTTCTCTTCCTTTTCCTCCTTCTTTCCCCTTTCTCCTTTTCCTTCTTCTTTCCTTCTTTTCCTTCTTTTTTCTTCTCCTCTTTATCTCTCTTTCCCCATATTTCATTCAAAAAGATTTTTTAAATTTCATATATAATGTATACATATGCATATTATATATTTACATGTAGCCTTTCATTTGATTAGTGTGCTGATAGGCAATTAAACCTATACATTAATACATTCAGATACTTTGAAATATATACCAATGCACCAAAGGTTTTCTAGCAAAGGTGGTGAATTTCCGAATTTAGATTTCTGGGGTTTCTGGCATTTCATTTGGTGCCAAGGTTCAGTTAGTTCAAGCACTTTTTGTTCCCTTGTAACTTTGTGATAGTGACTATGGTAACACACAAAACACTATTTTGCTGAGCTTCCTTTCCTTCCACTTCTTTTAATTTTAGAAAAAGATTAGCTGAATGAGGAGTTGTTTTTCCCCCCACAAAGTTGATTATGTTTTTCACATAAGCTGCCAAGTAGTCACTTTATCCAAAGATATTTCAGTGCATTCTATAAATGCCTCATTTGGTTTCTTCATTTAAAAAATATCACTGTTTTTATATTTAAAGTATTCAAACATCTCCCTCTTATCCCAGTAAATCCCACATTGAAACCTTCACAAGACCTCAAGCTTCCTTCTAGGCCTTTCTGGTTTGTGCTCATTATATGGATCTATGAATTCTCACTTCTGGGGATCAAAGATCCTGAGGGAAAGAGACCTTAGAATTCATCTACCCACCCCCCTGATTTTATAGATGAGAAAACAATCTCAGAGGAGTTATGACTTCAACCAATCGATATTTGTTGTTCAGTTGTTTCAATCCTGTCTGACTCTTCATGACCTCATTTAGGGTTTTCTTGGCAAAGATGCAGGAGTGGTTTGCCATTTCCTTCTCCAAATCAATCAATCAGCATTATTTTAATTCCTACCATATACCGAGTACTATGTTAGGTCCAATAGGTAATATAAAAATGTTACCATCTTTACCTGAAGGACCAAATAGACTACATTCTTTAGGGGGGGAAATATAATTTAATTCAGAGAAAAGATAGAATGCAATCCAAATAAATATACAATGAAGTGGGAAGCTGGATATCATAGTGGATAGAGTTCCAGGCCTGGAGTCAGGAGAACCTGGGTTCAAATCCGGCCTCAGACACTTCCTAGCTGTGTGATCCCGGGCAAGTCAATTAATTCCAGTTGCCCAGCCCTGAAAATGAAAATACTGGGAATAGGGGAATAATTAGATGCCAGACAAACTGGGGACACTCCCACACCTCACAAGGGAAGGACTGATGGGTAAACACAGGGAAACCGAATGGGGACGTGAGGTTTGGGAATGACAGTTGGTCAGCTAACTGACAATCTATCAACCAGGGAAAGCCAGTCCTAAGAGTTACTTCAAGATGTGGGTTCTTAATGGCTTAGAGGAGACAGGAAGTACAAACAAACAGAGTTTATTGATATTAAATAAAGGACGTGGAAGAGAAGGGTTTACTACACTATGGAATAACCCAAATGATTTAATTAAACTAGTGTCTAAATCAGTGGTTCCCAAACTTTTTTGGCCTACCACCCCCTTTCCAGAAAAAATATTACTTAGCCCCCTGGAAATTAATTTTTTAAAAAATTTTAATAGCAATTAATAGGAAAGATAAATGCACCTGTGGCCATCACCACCTCACTGGATGACTGCAGCACCCACCAGGGGGTGGTAGTGCCCACTTTGGGAATCACTCGTCTAAACTAAGCTAACCCTCTAACTAGAATAAGAGAGGGCTGGAGAGGTGGGCTTCTCACTACACTGATCCATGGTGCTCCAAGATGATCGCAGATGTTACAGGAACCAGGAACAAGTCCTATACAGTTAATCCACAAATGCTAGGGAGTAAGGTAGATAAATCTGATGTCCACCAGCAGATAACCAAGACCTTCCCTCTACCTAGGCCATGATAGTTGATTGAAGTATCTTCTTCTCAGTGATATCCTACTCTGTCAGCTCCTTGGATATTTGGCAAAGCTGGACCACACAGTCAAGACCTCCTCCCTTCAGTTTGGTCAAACCACACTCTCCCCTTTCCAAACTTGGCTTCATTCCATTATGGAATATCCATGAAGTCCAAGATTTCTTCAAGCTGTCATCTATACTCCTCCTCATAACAGCCCTTACAACTCTTCTGTCTTGGAACCAATACCAAGAATTGATTCTAAGACAAAAGGTAACACATTATATATATATAAATTTTTAGAAAAAATATAGAAATATATGTATATATTTGTAAAATATAGAAGGATATATATGTATATATTTGTAAAATATAGAAGGATATATATGTACTTCTATATTTATTCTATAAATGCCTTATTTGGCTTCTTCATTTAAAAAGGTCACTCTTTTTGTATTTTAAGTATTCAAACATCTCCCTCTTATCCCAATAAATCTCACATTGAAAGCTTCACCAGACCTAGAACTTCGTTCTAGGATTATATATGTATATGTATATATATATATATATGAGTTTATATATATGATATATACAAGAGTATATATATATATGTATGTATATATATATATATATGTACACATGTACAGTTAAGTTGAGAAGTAACAAATTGAGGATTCATGAAAGTCCTCTTGAAGGAGGTAGAACAGGAGCCAAGGTTTACATGGACCAAAGTAGATGTTCCAAGAAGTGGAGGTGAGGAAGAATTCTGGGAACAGAAGACAATTCAAGCAGATAGGAGATGGAATGTAATGGGAAACAGCAATTGAGCCAGTTTGGCTAAAGTGCATGATGGGGGAAACGGGGAATCATCCCGGTGAGATAGGAAATGAGGGCAGATTGTAAAAGACTTTTCATGTCAATGAATGACATTGACATGACAAAATGGAGGACTTTTTTTTTTTAAGCATAAAGGCAATAGTGAGATTCTGAGGCTTCCTGAGTCAAAAAAGGACCTAGCATGTCCTCGGTTTTAGGGATGTGAATTTGGAACTATGGAGAAGATGAATGGGAGGGAGGGAGAATCAATTCAAGAAGACCAGTTAAGAGCTTCTGCAATAGTTCTGGCTGTAGTCAATGAGGGTCTGGGTTAGCAGGGTTATGGTGTGAGCAGAGAGGAGACATGTTAAAGAGATGGAACTGATAAGACATGATCACTGATTTGTTATTGGAGAGAAATGAGAATGAAGAGCTAAAGATGACTTGCCTAAGTTCATACAAATAAAAAGTGGCAAAGGTAGGACTTGATTCTGGTTCTAAATCCAGTACTATTCTTTCCACTGCACTCTAATGAATATTGTACACGATTTTTTGCCATATATTCCAAAGAACAAGTATTTTGTTGTTGTTCAGTTGTATCTGACTCTTGATGATCCCATTTGGGTTTTCTTGGCAAAGACACTGGATTGAGTCTAAAAATCTATATCCCATTTTAAAGATGAAAAAACTAAGAGCCATTATGATGAATTGATTTGCCTCAAGTTACGAATTTAATAAGATTCAGGGTCAGAATTTGAACTTATGACTTCTAATTCCAAATCAAGCACTTCTATCCACTTAATTACTTAGAAAATACTACCTGAATTTATACAAAAAATAGTAACTTTTCAATTAGCCGTTGTAAGAAAAAATAAAGAATACTTAGAGGTTTACATAATGTTGCAGCTGTCACAGGGTTCTGGCCTTAGAGTGTCATTATTCAGAAAGTATAATTCCCCCCCTCAGTGGGTCTCTAATCCACCCAGTCTTCACCATAAAGATTGCATTCTCTTGAGAAATTCCTGACATAACAGCAACTAACTGGGATGGATTGCCTTTCAACATATCCTCCCCCACCCCCCATTTTCTAGTTCAACTGATTTTGCCCCATGTGCCTGAATTCTTAGTTAGACCTCTCATATGGTGATTAATTGCCTTGCAATGGACTCTCTGTTACAACTGAAAAACATTCCCCTCCCAGGGAATAGCAGGAAGAAAAAAGAAAACTGAAATATAGGAAAGAATTTTTTCTTTCTACAGTATTTGAATGGAGAATCTGCATGTTAATTAGATAGTGCAAACCCCTATACATCCTACATATGATTTAAAAATCAATAAATAAATTACTAAGGACTCTAATATATCAAGATTTTTAGCTTGGAGTATATACCTTATTGCAAAATAGCTCCAAAAACCACTTCAGGGACCAGACATGAGCTAGTTGCCTCAGAGAAGTGGATTAAAGTTGAACTAGAAAGAAATAATTTGGGGATCTGTTGAAGTGGCTCTAAAAACTGAGAGTTTGCTTCTTGGAGAGAGTATGCACACTATAATTTTCTTGGTAATTATCACTGACTCAGCCCTTGCTTACCCCCAGATGCTGAACTTTTTCTATTACCCTCAAATTATTTATGGCTCTGTATTTAGTTGTCATTTGATATTATGCCCAATTACCTCATTTTAGTTGTTTATTATTTCATTATTAATTTTATTATAATTAATGCTCTGTTGCATTGAATTTGAACGATTGATCCATATATATATATATATACACA